>NC_056525.1:214854843-214869915 GCF_019175285.1 Sceloporus undulatus | reverse complement strand
AATGAACTGATTTTTTCCCCTATCAGCTTTCTTCACTATCCAACTTTCACAGTCATAAACAGAAATAGGAAATTGTGGCTGCATCTGCACTGCAGAAATAATCCAGTTTGACACCACTTTAACTGTCATCACTTCATGCTATAGCATTGTGAGATTTATAGTTCCTTGTGGTACCAGAGTGTTCTGACAGAGAAGGCAAAATATCTCACAAAAATTACAATTCACAGAATTCCATAGCACTGAGCCATAACAGTTAAAGTGATATCACACTGGATTAATTCCACCGTGTTGATGCAGCCAACAATGGCATGGACAGTCCTAACTTTGATATTTAATGATATATCTTTACAGTTCAGGATCTTGCTTAATTCCTTCATAGCTGCCCTTCCAAATTCTAGTCGTCTTCTGATTTGTTTACTTCAGTCTCTCATCACTGTTTACTTTAAAATAATGTAGATCGTCTGTGATCATCATTTTTTCTTTTATTGATCAGTTGTAAACTTGTTTTTGCACTTTCTTTCTTGACATTCTACAATAATCTTTCCAAATCTCTGATATTTTCTGCTAGTACAGTGTGCCTGCATCATGCACGGGTGCCTTTTATGTGGCTTTCAGCTTATGCTTATTTTCAATGGGGCTCGAGCATACACACTATTTGCCTTATGCTGAGGGGTCCAGAACAGATCCCCCGCATAAGGCAAGGGCACACTGTATTATAGTGTCATCTGTGTATCTTAGATTATTGATTTTCCTTTTTTCAAGTTTCACAGCTTCTCTGAATCTAATCTTTCTTTTCATATGATGTTCTCAGCATAGACATTAAATAGATAGGGTGATAGAATGCAGCCTTCTCTGACTCCCTTTCCAATTGGAAATCAATCCATTTCTCTATATTCTGTCCTAACAGTAGCCTTTTGTCCTGAGTACAGGATACACATCAGAACTATCAGATTTGTGGCACATCCTTTTCTTTAAGAGCTATCCAAAGTTTCTCATGATCTATACAATAAAATACTTTGTTATAGTCTATAAAGCACAGGCTATTTTTCTTTTGAAACTCCTTAGTATGTTCCATTATTCAGTGTATGCTTGCTATATGATCCCTAGTGCCTCTTCTTTTCCTGAACCATGCTTGGACATCTGGAAATTCTTGCTCCAAATATGGTAAGAGTCTTTGTTGTAGAATTTTAAGCATCACTTTGCTTGCATGACAGATTAACGCAAAAAAAATATATATCATTTATAACAGTACTCAAACATAAATGGGGGGGGGGGTGATAAGAAAAAGAAGAATGAACATGTTCATGTCATTCAGCCTTGAGATCTGTCCCTCATCTTGCTGGTATTTACTTTCTATAGTTTTCATATCTGTCGAAGCCTGCTCTTGCTTTCACTCCTGCCTCCCTCCAGCAAAAGCTAAAAACAGGACTGCATGTGGCTTCTTATTTTCTTTCCAGCTTGAGGTTTATGGGTGAGCAGCAAGCCAAGTTAGGATTAGCCCCTAGATGCACATTTAAATGTGAATAGATAGGGAAACTAGGCCAATCTGTTCTTTTTTAAATAAATAAACTCAGCAAAGGCCACACAACAGCTCAAGAATGAAACACTTTCTATCACTATAAACTTCAACATATGAATGCCCTAAAGTTATCCTTCATTTCCAAGCCACATTTCCAAAAATACATCAACAAATGAGAAATAGGTTGGAGTGAAAAGGAAAAAGAGAGTGAGCAGAAGCCTGTAATAACTAGGTTATAAAGAGGGGAGGGTGGCAAGACATATAATGTGGTTATTTGACACTGGAGAAACTTCTGCTAAATAAAAGGTTAGACATATTTCTCACTACTGTTGTCTTCTTCTAGAATGCTATATTGTGCAACCATTCCATGCCACTGTTCTTATGTTTTAAGGAACACTTTGTTCCCAGATTGTAAAAGATGCAGAGGTACCAGATTTTTACCAGATTGTAAAAAAATTTCTACCAGACAATAAAAGATAAAGAGATACCAATAAGAGTTTTCTTATCTATGTTTCTTTGTCCTTTTTACTAAGCCATCTTCTTGTCCATATCTTTCTCTTGTCTTCTTTCCAGCTCCCCCTTGCTGTAGCTGCAGCCACACTGCAAAAATAATCCAGTCTGGCAGCACTTTAGCTGTCATGGCTCAATGCTATGGAATTCTGGGAACTGTAGTTTGTTGTGGCACCAGAGCTTTGCTCAAATTATTTCTGCAATACAAATGCAGCCTCAATGTGGCTTCTTAACCTCAATCACAGGTTCAGTCCAGATGGGCCAAATGCACGGTGCTGGTGGTGTACTAGGGTTACGGGACCATCCAGCAACCGCACGGTCCCTAACCCTAGTATGGCGTGGCATCATGCTGTGCCAGTTACATCTCGAGTGCGCCATTGGCACACTCAGGTGTAACTGGCATGGCACAAAAAGAACCCGTTTTTTGCGGGTTCTTTTTTCTCTGCAGGGAAGCTGCACGGTTTGGCAGCTGTGGCTTCCCTGCAGGGGGGAAAAAGGTGCCAGCAGGCCTCCCTTTTTGGGAGGTCTGTACCAGGCCATAGATAGCCTCATAACAATGATACACTTGGCACCATGCATAGCATAAACAGATAGATTTACCCATAACACTGCTTGGATATTCTATCCCTCATTTGACTTGATTCTGCCTTGCACCTGTCCATTCCAAAGGTACTGACTGCCTTGGAATTTCCATCACATAATACAATTTGGGGAATGAAAAGCCCAACAGAGTATGTATCAGTGACATAAAAACACATTACGCTCTAGAACTGATGACTTTATTAAGGTAAACTGTCAGTGCAGTATGATGAAATTTTAATTCACTCAGATCCTGGAACATGAGAATGGTATATGGTAATGATTAAAATATGCTTGTGTCTGGTTCTGGAAAGAAATTGCATTTCAGGTTATACATGTGTATCATTTAATTGAAGGGGGGGTTCATAATAAAGTGGTGCTATCCTGTAGTATGCCAACTAGACTTCAGAAAGTATATGAAAACTAGAATGACATCACTTGGCTTTCCATAGAAGAGTATAAATGAGCCAAAACAAGAGAATTTAAATTGAGACCATGAATGCCTTGGGAGATACAACATATATCCAGAAGAGGCACTTTTAGGTGCCTCTATGTACTGACAGCCAACATTTTTACAATGTGAGGACGCCATATGGTATGCAGTCAATAAAACATAAGCCTCACTAATTTTTTTTAAAAAAAATTGCAAACATACTTCCTGAAATGTTTCAGACTTTCCCACTCTAAAGCCAAAGAAGTCTAACTTATAATTATCTCACCTGGCTGACTGCATGGACAAGCCAGGGTATTCCTTGCACGTGCCCATAAATGTGAGGCTTCTGGCTTCTTGGAGCAAAGAAAAAGAGCAGATTATTATTATTATTCCATTATTGCACTGTGCTCTTGTGCATTCTCTCTGTTGCATCTGGCATGGATCATTGCTAGTGGAGGGAATTCAGTGAACACATAATCTAGGAAGGCTGTTCTTAACCCAATAAAATATCTTATCTTGATTTACAGACTTCAGTTTACGATCTGAGTAGCACCTTATTCCAATAAGGAATGCTGGATATTTACATAACTAACTTTTATCACAGCTGGGGCTGACCCTGAGCAAACCCAATATGCAGCCATATATCTTATTATGTAAATACTGGGAAAACTTACTATGGCAAGATAGGCTTTCCATCTGCAAGTTATGTGTCAACCTTGATACTCAGTCTTTACTAGATGGCACTTTCAGGTTCCAAATCTGAGTATAATAGCATTCTATCATACCACACTGACATTTCCTCTTTCATCTCTCACATTAATGTATATGTAAACCTGCTTTATTCAGGGAAGAATAAACCAGTGCATGGCTAGAATCAGTTCAGAAATCTCATGTTTTAGACAATTACCAAATTTATCTTGTATGAATTCACAACTTTGGGAGAAAGGCATATAAATTTTTTTATAAAAAAAGGTCTCTAGCTATTGTGGGAATAAAGCTATAGGTCAAAATATTCAGTCACTCTTCTGTCCAATTATTTCCTGAGAAACAATCTTGACCTGATCTGCCTTTCAGAGCTTTTAGCCAATTAATGAAGGCTTACATCTATCACCGACATTTGTGGCCTCTCTCTCCTCACGGTCTGTGTTACAACTCTGTAGAAAAAAGGGAGGAAAGGAGGGAATAAAGAGTGAAAAGTATAGTAGGAAGGAGTAATAATAAAAAGAAATAGATACAAGATAAGGCAAAGTGAAAAGAAAACAGATGTGATTTGTATGTTTGTTCATACTTTCCTCTGTGAACCAGATGACAGTCACTCTCAGAAACTTCTTATGGGGCTTTTGCTTTTTTAAAAATATGTATATAGCATTTAGCCACTATTTTTTTGTTTGTTTGTTTTAAAAAAGCGATCCAATGAAAATAATTTAGCATTAGAAATGTCTGCACCTGTTGAAATATCATTATAATTTCCTCCACCACCACTTACAGTTTCACAAGAAACAGGCAGAGTAGATTTGCTGAGAGGCAACATGCCTCTGATAGGCATCGATCTACGAAATGATAAGCATTGATCTACACCTTTTTAATATATCTAAATGATAATCTCTGACCTGCAATTTGATATCAAAAGTGCATCTTGACCTGAGTAGCCAAATGGCCCTAGCATGTGATCTCCCAGTGAAACAAGGGAAGCCATGAGTTTTTGATATGTAAACGAATTTCCTTTCCCAGCTTGGATGAGATTATGCAAGGAGCTGCTAAGTGCTATCAGGAAAGATGCTATCAAATGTCTTAAGGAAGTGTCTCTCTTTGTGATTGAGGGGGAACCATTTGAATCAAAGGAATGGCATTTGTAGCCATTCAGGTCCCTACTCTGGCAGAAACATTTGGGTTAGATCAAAACATTTGGTTAGGATGTGAAATACACTTCAAACAGTTTCCTTTGATTACCCTTTGTCTAGAGACCCTGTTAAACCCTTAAAAAGGTCTCCTAAATTTAGAGAGGTGCTGCGGCCAGCCACTCAGCCATCCACTGCAACCAGTCATTCATTGCTGGTAGCCAACAGCTAAGTCAGTTTTAAAGTCAGTCTCTCTCTGACTGGCCTGCTTAACCAGAATTGCAGACCCACACACACAAATTGGAAGACAGAACTTCTACATAAGGTGAGCATTTCCGTTAGACAAGCCTAATATCTATTCCACATTTACCACGTTATTTCCTGAGTCTTGTATGAATGTGTGAGCGTATGTGCCTGTATGTTTGAATCCTTCTTTCCAATAAAAGAGACATGATTGTACTTAGAGCCTCTGCCTCATTTCTGGATTTCTAGTTCCTGGTATACAGATCGAAGGGGCGATCCCTGAGGTGTGGTAACAGGCCTCCTCTCGTGACCTTGAGCTAATTAAATTCCCCATTGATAATTTGGTCACTGTTCACTGTTACACCTCTATCCCTTGAAGTCACTGGATTTCATGTGATCTTGGAAGTTAAGTAGGCTTTGTTAATACTTGGAGCAGCCATTCTAAAAAGCTAGATACTTGTTTACATAGCACAGCTGCTATATTAAGGTTGCTAAGAGTTGCCACTCCAGGCAGCAAGCTGTTTATGTGCAATGGGCCACCATTTGCTAGGTCATATACTTTCTTTGCAGCTCACCATGTGGCACTGGTCTCTGTGGGGCTAGCACAGAGCACAGGCCAGTCTAAACATGAAAATTTTACCAGGCAATGACCAATGAAAGACGAGCCTCCATACACCCATGATTAATATCATGGAAGTAGTAGTGGAATTCAAACCAGACTTCAAATGACAGACAAAATCATTACCAGAGATCGTAGTAACCTTATTTTTTCCCTACCTTGGCTGAATCATAAATCAAAATGGAGACTATAGTCAAGATGCCAGAAGAAAATTAGAAATCAGAAGGACAGTTATTAAGGAGCTAGACAAGATTTTGAGATGTAAAGATGTATCATTGAATACAAGAGACAGGATTGTCTGTGTCATGGTATTTCTAATGTCTATGTAAAAGTGTGAAAGCTGGACAATAAAAAGGATGACAGGAGGACAATCAGTTCATCTGAAACATGATGCTGGAGGAGTGTTCTATAGATACCATGCACTGCCAAAATGACCAATAAATGGGCCATAGAGCATATCAAATCTGAATTCTCCTTGGGAGCCAAAATGATCAAACTGAGGCGATTGTACTTTGAACGTATCATGAAATGACATGACTCACTAGAAAGGATAAGACTGCTTGGTAACTGAGAGGCAGCAGAAAAAGAAGACTGCATCACAAATGAATAGAAGAGGTCTTGCATTTATAGGGTCACCATACATTAAAGCTGATTTGACAGCAATTGACAACAAGAGATCCTAAAAAGTAATTTTCCCAGTTCTTATCGATTAAATGGCTTCTACTTTATTTGGGACTAAAATCAGCTTTAAAACTTTACCTAGGTCATTGTGCAACAGACACTACACTGTATCACATTGGGAATTGTTTAGATGCATATTTCCATATTGGAAATGGCTATTTTACAAATGACAAGACAAATAAGTAATTTTTAAAAGAGAATATTTGTTTTAAAAAGAGACATTCAAACCCCACTCTTAAGTCTCCAAAAATCTACATAGCTTCATCATTCTATTGAAAACCATTTTTTAAAGTAAATGTTCATCCTTATTATTTAAACAGTTTAAAAAAGGATTTTAATCCTATTTTATATGGTCAGTTAAATCTCTCTGGGATTAAACTGTGTCCATGACTGATGTTGTGATCTCTGACCTCTCCAACTATAAATCAGTGTCATAAATTGCAGTGGATAATATCATCCAGAACAGTTTTTGAATTAAGATGGAAAGTTACTGTCAGCAATATTCTGGGTCTTGCTGTGATTTCCTTGCTTGAAGGCCACCCTTTGACAGTTGTGAAGTGCAAGAGTGAAGTAATAATTAGTAATGCTAAAAGATGCTTTACCACTTTCTCGGGGTAACTATAATTCCTCAAGTTATTTTTTTAGTTACAGAAATATGGCTTCACTAAAGGGTTGAAGAGAAATACCAGAAGGTTTAAGTCCTGCCACTTGTTGCGGCTTCATGCTGTTATGGGTCTTGAAGTGATTACAAAATGTGATTGAGGACTTAGGGCAGTAACAGCCAGTCATGGTCATGGTGCCTAAGTTTTAGAGGCCTTACAACTATAGTCTCTTCCACAGTACACAATTATAACACACTGATGGCATTTAACTGTCATGGCTTCATCTCATGGACTTCTTCCTGGGTTTTGTGATGCTTCTTAGCATTAGCTGCCAGAAAGCTATAATGCCTTACCAAATGACAAATCCCAAGATTCCCCAGCATGTAGCAGCTAAAGCAGCATCAAAGTGCTATAATCATTTAGTGTTAAAGGCACTGACTAACTACCTTTCAAAAGTAACTTTTCAAACTCAGGTTTAGCCAAAACACATAGAAGCCAGGCATAGTCATTGCAGCGACTGTAGATGAATGTATGGTCCACCATATTTCAGCACCATGACTGGGATTGGTTGTAACTAATTCTTCATTTTAACCTTTAAAGTCTTAAAATAGATCCTTGGTGGTTGAATGGATTTCCTAATTTTCTTATTAGGAAAGATAAGGCAAAGGCGGTGCTATGCAATGACACTGAATAATTTTCCTTCATAGGGTTTAACATAGTAATTTTTTACATACGTCACTGTCATAGTTACTCACCTCACACATGCACATTTAGCCAGAAGTTAGGAGATTTTAGCACTGGTCCATTTTTCGAAAGAAAAAGATTGTCAAATGATTACAAACAATACAATGGATGTGGGGCTTAGAACTCAAGCTAAGGTGGTCTAATTCACCAAACTCAGCCAGGGCTGTTGGGGAGCTTTTGAATCTTTTATATTTACTGGCTAAATCTCATTTGCATGATTAAGATGTAGCTGAAAACTGTGACAGTTCCTCTTGTTAAGAGACTCATCAGGTATATGTCTTAAGCTAGACTGGGGAAGGAAATAATAGATTGGTCTACTCCAGCTCGTTAATTCTCTCCACAGTATAATATCAAATGAAAGGGAGCTAGGAAGTTATTTAAACTCTGTTCTTTTTCACCATTATTGTTCAGAAGGGGCTTAGGAACAAAAGAACAGAAAGCTGGAATGCTGAAGGTGCCCTCTGAAGAACAAGAAGTGAATGTTGGTACTAACTGACAAACACCTGCTATCAGCTGACAAAAAGAAGTCTCTATGCAAATTCTCTATACACTTTTAGGCACAATTCAATGTGCTTTTAAATCCCCAGATCACTACATGCCTTCATTCTTTACAGCCACAAAGTAAAACAACCCAGTTTGATTTATGTTTACGTATGTTTACTCTCCTTACCTAATCCAGCATCTAAAATTATCTCCACCTTTGTCGATATAATAATAATAATAATAATAATTATTATTATTATTATTATTATTATTTCTATACTGCTTTTCCACAGTGATCAAAGCAGTATACATAGTAAAATTATTAAAACAACATAAAATTAAAACCACATTACATTAATTACAATATACAGTTAAAATCGAATTCATAGGTGTGTGTAAGTGAGGGGGAGAAAAGGGGATCGAACATAACTTCAGTGTACATTGGGGAATGCTTGGTTAAAGAAAAAGGTTTTAAGTCTCTTTTTAAACAGTTCAAGGGAGGTAATGAGACGGAGCTCCTCGGGAAGACTATTCCAATGCTTGGGGGCCGTTACTGAAAAAGCCCTCTGAGAAGTAGTAACATATCTCGAAGTAGGGACTTCGAGCAAGTTCTTCCCGGTTGTTCTGAGAGTGCGGGGCGGATTATATGGGGAGATGCGGTTCTTCAAGTAACTCGGGCCCAAGCCATGTAGGGCTTTATAATGACTCTATTTATTCCTTGTCTTCCATAAAAACAAAGGAGTCTGTGAACTTCAAACAGGATGAAGACAGTTCTGACCTTATGGGGATATATTTTCCCTGCTTGACTATGGAAACATACTGGGTGACTACATGTTAGCACACCCTGCATTATTTGGGGTTATAAATATTTTGTTATATTTTGTTATAATAGCAGTTACAGAGAGACCAAAAAGTATGAACCTAGAAAGATCATGATGATCTTTAAATGAACATATCATGAGTGGCTACATACAACCTGAGAGCATGTGTAAAGGACCTATGTAATGTAATGGCTGTGAGTATTGCTGCTTCCCAGCCACATGCTATGTGCATTTCCTCTTGAAGGTTAAAAACAACGAGGTCTGTCAGCCTAAAGCAGTAAGCCTCTCTCTCTCTCTGCTAGACCTCATTGTATTTTCTAACACCTCACCCTATCCCAAATTCCCTGGGATTATCTTGATTTTATCACTGCTTGGGCAAATCAATGTCACTGCAATGAACCAAAAATATTCCTTTTGTAACTCTGAAACTGAAACCATCGAGCAGCTGGGAATCCCATTGTTTCTGGAAAATCAGCTCCAATTGCCTCAAGACAATATTTGGCCCATGATTGGGCACTCTCACTTTGGTCCAGTTTGGAATAGGACAGAAACTCTATCAGATTCAAGCTTGACCCCTAAGTAACTCTGGCTGTGCCACAAAGGAGAATACTGGGTCCCATTCAACTCTGAGTTTTACCTCAGATTGGAGTCTGGCTTCTGGAACTGATAAGCATTGCCCATTGCAATCCTTTAATTTCTATCCTCTACCACTTTTTTCTGTCTTAGTTTGTGTGTGTCTCTCTGTGTAAGTTCTTCATGTGAATGTTGTTGTTCAAATAAAATTGAGTTGTACTTAACACTTTGAAGTTCTAGTTTTTGGGAACCAGTAAACATAGGCTTGTGTCCTGGCTAGAGTTACCCTGGCCCTCTCACTGCTAAATTATTGAGCTAAATTAATTTCCCCATTGAATTCAATTTGTGGGTGCCCTCCTGGGATCATAGATTTTTGGGTTATATGTGGGTGGGGCACACACTCCAAGTCCCAGAAAACACTGTGACAGATTCAGCTGAGAGCCACCATAAATCCAAAACAACTTGAAGGCACACAACAACTTTTCAAAACAGAAAATCAAGTTGTATTACCTTTCCCATGCCCAGCAAGTTATGAGGAGAGGCTACTCTTCATGAAACCTAATACAAAAGTCACCCCCTCCTTGAGTTTGCAGACCCTAGTTCTTCTTTTAATCCTGAACACGAAAACAACATGGTTTACAATTTCAAGTCTTCATGCCTTTTCCCCACTTAGCGTGCTTTTTAAAAATAACATTTTGCCTGCTAAGTTCTTGAACCTTATACACTTTCTTGTGCATCTTCGGGGGGCCTAATAAAGAAAACCAAAGTTAGAATAATCCATGTTATAGTATTTACCATTTGTATGCATAGTTGTAAAAGCTGGATAGTGGAGAAAGGTAGCAGGAAGAAAATCAACTCATTTGATGTGAGGCACCCTTTGGGTCACCATAAGTCGGAAACAACTTAAAGGCACACTACAATAACAAAGAAGACAAAATGGTTAAACTAAGGCTGTCATACTTTGAATATATTTTGAGGAAGCATAACCAAAAAAAAAGATAAATACATTAATGCTCAGAAAAGTGGAAAGCAATAGGAAAAAAGGAAGACCAGATTTCATACATATACATTAAAAAAAGTACTGAGTTTGTTGTGTAC
Source organism: Sceloporus undulatus (assembly GCF_019175285.1). Lineage (NCBI taxonomy): Eukaryota > Metazoa > Chordata > Lepidosauria > Squamata > Phrynosomatidae > Sceloporus > Sceloporus undulatus. The sequence continues at coordinate 214,859,172 of NC_056525.1, read as the reverse complement.
TGATGTGCAGACTATAGTTGGATGGATGGCCAGCTTGTCTCACTGTTAGTCCTCATTTCTGATTTTTGCAACAGCATGTGGCCTTTTCAATTTTTTTCAGAAAGAAAAAATCAAGCCAGAAACAAGTTATTGTGGGTTTGTTGTTGTTTTATTACAGTTGTTTTCCACAGTATAGCAACCAGGTAAGAGGGTTTCCCTTGTTTGTTCAAGAGGAAATATGTAAAGATCAGGAAAAGAATAAATAAGAAGGGACCTCAAAAGGAGTTAAGAAACACACCTAGTATTGATTTTCTCTTGCTCTTTCTTTAAATCTGCAGCATGGACAAGTTTCATTTTCAGATCGGATGTAAAACTGAGGCTGCTGCTATACTGCAGAATTCATGTAGTTTGACACCACTTTGTCATGGCTTAATCCTATGGAATCCTAGTATTTGTAGTTTATTGTGGCACCAGAACTCTCCGACAGAGAAGGCTAAATATCTCACGAAACTATAAAACACAGAATTTCATAGCATTGAGCCATGGTAGTTAAAGTTGTGTCAAACTGCATAAATTCTGCAGTGCAGATGCAGCCAAAGATGTCGATTCCAGAATCAAAGCCAAGTCCAGGAGCTCATTGTTATAACCAAATTAATTCAGTTAATCAAGAATGAGACAAGTTATATGCGAAAGAAGACCGTAACTGTAAGCAAATTCAGGCTTTTGTATCTAGCATTGTTTTGTTTTTGTTTTAAATGGTAAGACAATTCAACAGACTGAACTTCATTCACACCCAAAGAACAGTGAGGGCTGTAATTTTGTGACAAGAATGATTACAGAAATATTCTTGGTTGTAGAATTTTTGATCAGCTGATGTGGGTTTCTCCTATGCTTGTCAAAAATTCCAGCCAACTCTAAATAATATGTCTTTAAGTGGTTTTAAGAGCTGGAAGAAAGACTTGAGGAAATAAGAGGGTCACACTAATATGCCGTTTCTATGGCCCACATTTCAGCAATATCTATATGGCAGACAATATCTATATGGCAGGCTCTCAACACAACCTCTGTGTTCACTTGAGTGAATAATCCAGTTCTCGAAGACAATAGATACGATACTATATTACACTATCTGTTCTGTGGGTCTTCAAGTCATTTCCAATGTATAGTGATTCTAACGCAAACTAACCATGGAATTTTCTTAACAAGATTTGTTTAGAGGACATTTGCCATTGCTTTCCCGAGGTTGATAGCATATGATTTACCCAAGGTCATGCACTGGATTGTATGGCTTTGAATTGAACCCTGGTCATAGTCTAGCATTGAAACCACTATGCCACACTACTATACTATACTATACTATACTATACTATACTATACTATAACATTATACCATATTACTACAGATACTAGATACTACAATAGATAAATATCTCCATTCAATGAGCTACCTATGTGAAGAATACATTACACTGAAGACAAAGAAAAGCAAAGTTTTTTTAGAAAATTATTTTTGCTTGTTTTATATCTTTTGGTATTCCCTAGTAGTTCATTCTGTCATTATCAGCCTCCCCCCCCCCAACACACACACACACACACCATGAAACTAACAAAAATGCTAGTCATTTATTTCTTGGTGTTCATACTTTTAGATTTCAGGACAGGAGTCTTGTGTTATCACAGGAGCAAGGCAGGTAGAGGGGGCTGGAATTCACCCATTGACTCTTCCCAGTCATCTCTCTTCTCACATTTGTGTGTGTGTGACTCAATATTGTGCAAACAAAACACATACACACTCAAACTGACCTAGTGAGACATGGCACCAGCTGGGAATAGATGCCTAGGCATCCAAACCACCTCACATACAAAAAGCAGACTTTCTCCTCTACTAACGCAGCTCACCCTGAGATTTATGTTCCCACTTGGAGACCTGGTGCAGCATAGCAATTGTCTGAGACATCCATTGGCACCCTGAGATCTGCCAACTTTAATTTATATACCCTCCCCTGAGTAAATAGACCATATTTTTAAAAGAAAAAGACAGAAAGGCAGTTCTTAAGCAGTGAACTGTTTTGCTTTGATTGGCCCCAACTTTTATGTAGAATTTACTCAGTTCTCTTTTAGCCATATGCATAGGATTCTGCTAGGTGTGCTAGACAAATGCTAAATATCCTGCCCAGTCTTCTCTATGACATGCCAGTTATTTCAGGCATCTGCCTCATTAGCACTGGATGTAGGGCTGCATTAATTTCACATATGTCTAAGAGTGAAATTCTTTTAGATTGTATCAAAGTGGTGCAATGTCCATTTTGGTCCACCAGCATACAGTAGCTGAGGGTCTTCTCTGATTAAGTCAGTCTAGACCAGCGGTTCTTAAGCTGTGAACATTGGATCTTCAGAGGGCCATGATGTCCTCACAGGGGTTCTGTGAGGGCTTGCCCACCTCCTCCCCACAGCAAAGTGGTCAAAGAATAGGAGCCAAGTCAAAGGCTGCCTGGCTGAGCCTAAGTGTTGCCCATCATGTGAGGGTGAGGAGACAAACTGAGCAGCTGAGCGACAGTCAGCCTGCCAGACTTTGCCCTTTTCTCTTTCTCCTTCCCTTCCCTCACCTTTAGTTGAGAGCAAGCAAGTCTCTTTTCAGAAATCCTTCAACCCTCCCCATTTTGCCTTCTTCATCAGGCAAGGAAGAGACTGTGATGGAGCTGCATGGGTAGCAAAGGTATTGATTTCCATGTGCACAAGTCCCTTTTTGGATGCCACTTTCTAACCCCCCACTTCAGAAGAACAGAGTTATTGACTTCCATGCGCACAAGTCACTTTTTGGGCAGTGCTTCATAATCCCCCAGTTCTGGGGTGGGCAGAGTTCAATCTCCTTCAGCCTCCCCTGGTGTCCCTGAAGGAAGGTTTAACAGATGGTGTAACTGTTAATGGTTCAATGTTCAGATATATTATTATTATTATTATTATTATTATTATTATTATTATTATGGTTTTAAATCTTGAGTTAACAAAATAACCCATGTAACAAAATAAATTAAATGGGGGTCCCTGGTGAACAAAACATTAAGAACAACTGGTCTAGACTATAAAAGGCCATAGCAAACAAGAATGATAAAAGTGCTTTCACACCAGTGTTAATCCTACATAAAAACATTTATGGCTGATTTCATGATGTCCTGCAATATGCTTCCCTTACATATTCTTTGCCTGCCTTGAATTGCTACTTTGGTCTTAATCTGATATGATGTCAATTCTGATTATAACTTCATCATATTTATGCAATGTATGACTGTGGACCTGAGGATAAACTATGCAGGAAGTTTTCTATCCAGAAATGTGTCTAGTGGCTGAAACAAACAATAGGAATTCACAATCTTTTTTAAACAGTGTCTGACTGTGTTATGCCAGTGATAATTGTAAAATGTGTGCTCTCCTTTAAAAAGTACAAATATTAAATTAGATAGAATATTCAAGAGTATCTAGATTGACATTTCTCTGCATGTCATTTTCAATAGTAAAAAAAAAACTCTGAATGAACATTTTCACCCAGTCTGAGAATGATTTTGCAGACAAGAATCAATGTGGGTGGATCTTTGATAATGACCGCTTTATAGATTTTAATGGGAAACCGTGGAAACAGTTTTCATTGTTTGTGTGAAATTTCACATGAGCTGTAATATTCATTATGTAATTGTTGATTTATCCATTAAGGCACAGAAGGCTTAAAGGCTTGAATTATAAATATAATATAATATAATATAATATAATATAATAATGAGAGGACTGCATTTTGAATTAGTTTGTGCTTTGATAATTTAGGACCAGGCATTTGGTTTGGAGACTAGAATAAGAAACAAGGAGAGAAATATACATTTTGAAAGGCTGGGAAATGAACTGATAAGATAGTTTTGGGCTACTCCAAATGGGGCAAATACACACACACACACACACACACAATATTTCCATTGTTCCAGACTATATTTTGTCAATTCCAAACACCAGTTGCAACATTTATCCCAGCCTTATGCAAGTTTTTTTTTTCATTCCAAGACATATTGGAATAAAAAAGTATGATTTTCTTCTCCTCATTTCTCTTTTTTAAAATAGAGTTACCATGCTATAGTACAATGACACTTTTGTACTATAGCACTATAACTCAAGAATGTTAAAAAAAACAGAGAAAAGAAAATGTGCCTTTCAAACCATAAGAAAATCTAGCAAACCACAATTCAGTTTTGGTTTTTGGTTTTTCAGGATGGGGAGTGTTGTTTTGTTTTTTAACCTTTGCAAAAGCTCTAGTGGAGATCCAAGACATTGCTACAGACAACCTCTAAAAAGAACCCATGGATGAAG
>NC_056525.1:214624126-214854833 GCF_019175285.1 Sceloporus undulatus | reverse complement strand
AGATAACAACAACCGGCAAAATCTGGCAAAACCCAAGGATCTATATGGCAAGAACCTATGCCTCTTCAGACAAATCTAGAAGTGTTCACTTTGGTGAAAGCGGACAAGAGAAAAATATTAAGTGTGCACACCCTTAGCATTGGGTTGAAAAACAGGAATTCAAATTGTGTATCACAAATGAAGTTATGAGAATTTAATTGATCAAATTATTTAGAGACTTCTATTAGGGGACAGGGGAGTGTAGAGCACATGCATTACATGATGAAGGTCCTAGGTTATGTCCTTGAAATGTCCAGAATCAGATAACTGATGATGCAGAATATTCCTCCCTGAGACCCTGAAGAGCTTCTACTAGTCAGAGAGGGCAATAGTGGAATAAATGGACAAAGAGTCTGTCTGGTACAGTTGTCCCTCTGTATCTACAGATTCTTCATCCATCGATTCAAACATCCAATGTTTGAAAATATCCAAAAAATATATAAATCCCAAAGAGCAAACCTTGATTTTATATAAGGGACATCATTTTACTATGCTACTGTATGTAATGGGATTTGAGTATCCACAGATTTTGGTATCCACAAGGGGCCATGGAACCAACCCACAGTGGATACCAAGGGCCCGCTGTATTAAACAGTTTCCTGCAATGTTTCTGCAGATTTACTGTTCTGATCTTGCCTATTTTTAATTGATCTTTCTCAATTGTGACTCACAGCATCCATTTCAGTGGATGCTGAATGTATTTTCAGATGTTGAACATTTTTTAGGGATTGTTCGGTGTTTTGAATATCTCCTTTCAAGTTCAGATTGAAAGCTGAAATGTATTAATTGTTCTCATTGACATGAAAGCAGGATGTCCAGACATCCTCCTTTTCCAGGACATGTCCTGCATGTCAGCCTTCTGTCCAGGAGGAATTCCATAATGTCCTCCATTTTGAGAATGACTAAGAAGCATGAATTTATATTTATATTAGCTTTTAGTTTTTAATGTTCAAGAACTTTCTTGAATGTCCTACATTTTGTGGTGCCTTGCCTTCCTTTGAGGTTATGACATCTGGTCACCCTACATGGAAGCCACCAGCCATTGCCAGCCATCTTCTAAAGGGTGGGTAATTTTGTCATTAAATCACATGCCATTAAGTCATATGTTATTATTTGTGCTAAAATTAGGAATCAAAGAAGTTGCCTTAGATTAAATTGGCTTCCTTGTCCAATGTCATCTCAACTGACTGATAGGCGGTTTTCAGATTCTAAAGTTGAGGTCATTTCCTAGCATATGTCATGGAGTTTTCCTAGCACCTTCTACCAATCCCCCCCCCCCCCAGAGATGCCAGGGATTATACCTGGAGTCTCCTGCATGTGAAATATATGCTCTGTCGCTGAGAAAGAGGAATAAGAATTGCATGTCCAATTTTAGTTCAGTTCAATCTTATTCATTTTGACCACTAGCTGAAACAGAACATAAACAAGATGTTTAAAATGCATAAACCAAAACCGATCAAGCTGTAAACAACAGCAACAACAACGCAAAGAAATGAGTTTTACAAAGCAACAGACTAACATGGACATGCAGCAAGTAACAACCATCATGAGCACAGTCTAAAACAAGAATCAGATTATTTTGGCTATTCTTTCAAAGCCAACTAGGGAAAAGGAGTAATACTATGGCTGACATTCTGTTAATTGCATACGAATTCTAAAATCACACAATGAATGCAGGACAAATTATTCATCATAGTACAATTGACATATTCTGGTGACAGAGAAAACAGGTTTATACATATAGCAATGTAGTGCATTGTAGCCGCATATTGTGTATTAATTTATTGTAATTGTTGTGATTATGATTGTTGTTATGATTGTGATTATTCCTTACCCAGCTCTCCCTATGGAGTGAGGCAGGAATAGCAATTAAATGAACCACTGGGGTCCCCAGCAGTTGATTTTTATTTTGCCAGAATTGCAGCTGCACAGTGCCCATTCTTGTTGCAAGTCATTTATACGTGTTGTACAATGTTTTTCTTCATCGGGGGTTGTGTAGTGCTGATGTATCGTATCTTCACATGTAGACATTTCCACTATGCTGAGGGGATGTTGGATTACAGCCTACATGAAATCTTTGTTGCTATTTCACAGGTGAAAAATCTAATTTCAGTTGGACTAGTAAGAGCTTCTTCCAACACAGTACCCTTACATGTTTTGGATTGTTTCCCCATGAGTGCTAGACAGCATATCCATCAAACAGTATTAATTGGAGTTGCTATCCAAAACCTCTGGAGAGACCATGGTGAGGAAGGATGGAGCTGGGCTCACAGAAGGTGTTATTCTGTACATTCATGTGATTAGCACAGTGTAAATGCGGTGCAGATGGTCTTCTGCTGTCTTTTCTGCAGTGAGACAATATTGCATATTAAAATGCACTTTACAGTACATTGTTTTTGTTGTTTTTACCCTTGAATCAATCTTGACTCATGGCAACCCTGTAAATGAGACATCTCCAAAACCTCCCTGTCCTCAACTGCTCTGCTCAGGTTCTGCAGGCTATCCATTTATAAAGTACTATCCATTTATAATTGTGAGAGGAATTTGGTGGAGCCTCAGTAAGGTTACAGATTTCCTTAAATCAAGGTCTCTCAAGATCTATTTTGCAAATTTTAATTCAGAAAAACAGAGTGCCTTGGAAACACTATAAAAGTATACCACAAGTAATGAAGCAGATGTGTTCCAGGATATTACTTCTTTAACAGACAATTTGGTAAAGTGGAAAGAATAGGGGTAGATTCAACATGTTTCAGCAAACGTTTTATCCAAGATTGATAATAGTCAGAAATGAAACAAGCAGGACAGGAAAGCCTTGTAAGCATAAACCAAAATCTTCTAGCAAGAACCTGAAGACTTCTTCCAAAACATCTTTCACCAGCCTCCACTTTTCTTAGGATTTACATTTTGGTGACCAAATTTACAGATCTGGGTTTCTTTAACTCACTAGAGTACCCAGTGAGGCAATGTGTGTCTACGCTGTAGAAATAATTCAGTTTGACAGCACTTTAAGGGCTGTAGCTCCATCCTATGGAATCCTGGGATTTCTGTTTTGAGAGGATTTTAGCCTTCTCTGCCTAAGAATGATGGTGACTCATAAAACTACAAATCCCAGGATTCTATAGGATGAAGCCATGACATTTAAAGATGCACTCACAGTCTTCTGCATTCTTCCTTTCTCTTTGTCTTGGTATTCATGCATTAGGATCAGCTACAACAGAATCCCATTCTTTTCTAGCTCAAGCTTTTATTGCATTGTCTACTGCTGACATGTTGTTTCAACCTGACACTGAAGGTCTGTGTTTCTCCACCTTCCTCCACCATCCTCCCAATGCCAATGCTGCTAAAAAAAGAAAACCTTTCAGCTAGATATAGGAAAAGAAGGGGCTGGGTGGGCATAAAAAGTAGCTACTTTGTCAGAGGCTTTGTAAGTGGGGCATGCCTGCACTAAGTTCAAGAAAAACTGTAATATGCAAACCCACCCTGAAAGGAAATCAACTGAGGCTGGAATCGTGGAATAAGTTACAAATCCTGTGAATAGTTGTGGGGAAATTACAATAAAATATTTATCTAAAATTGTCATGAGATGTTCCAAGATTCCCACTCCTAAATCCAGTATAAATGTATTTATTCTCACAGCTTTTGGAATCAATTCAGTTCCCATTGAATGTCTGAAAATACTGAATAAACTATGCACATGAAATGGCCACTTAGCATAACCACTACAGGACTTATTAGATTTCCACAAAGATAATGCAATTGGAAATAGTGTGATTAATTTGGGCAATGCCTGTCATGTTCTGTTAATTAAAGATCATTTGACAACTTAGAAATCTTATCAGTTTTGATTTTTATTTATACTCAGAAACATTTTCATTTTTCTTGGATTTTCTGTCTCTCATACCAGACTGAGGGACATACAATAAGTAAATTATGGCAAGATTAATTATCCACTCACAATAGATTTTTCCCATCTCCTAAAAATGTGGAAAACTGAAAAAATTCATCCCAAATAGACTACACCTATACCTGCATCTGAGTGCATGTGAGCAACTCTTTGCAGGACTGGGGTCCAAATCAGCAGTTTCAAACAGATCCTTCAGCTGGTTGTATCAGTTATCTGGGTGAGGGAATATAAGTAGGATTCCTGAATATGTAGGTCAGCTGTTGGCAGGGATAATGTCAAAATGGGGATTGCTATTTGAAAGAGAGGACTAGCACTGTGACGGCCTAATTATTGAGCTAGGTTGCAGAACTTCTGAGTTGACAGTGGTGCTTGCTGTTTCAGAGGAATGCCTTGTAGGTAAAGGGTGGAAGGAGGCAAGGAGGCCAGGGAAGGCTGGGACAGAAAGGCCGGGGAAGCCAGGGACTGGTGGGGGGGGGGGGGGTTCGAATCTGCATGATTCCAGTTTGGACTGAATCAATTTAGTTCAAAATAAATCAGTTCTGCCCAAAAGACCCGGAAAAATACAGCGTCTTTTTGACATGGGTTAAATGCGTCAGAAGTATCCCCCTCCCCTTTCCAAAACGCTTCAGCAATTCAGATTAAGTGGAAACCATGCTCGTTTAAACCGGATTTTAGCTAATCACGATCTGGTTTAAACTGTAGTGGGAATAAGGCCTATGTTTATTTTTGGTGCAATGTGATGGTAAACTTTCAAGATGCTGTTAAAAAGCTGGAGTGTAGCAATGTCAGTGCCATGAAACCCCTATGAATCATTTATGACTGAAGAGGATAAGTCCTAGAAAAGATCAGTCTGCTTTCAAGTATTTTAGTATGAAGATGTAGGAATATTTGATATCTGTATTAAACAAATTGGAGCAGGGCTAGTGCAATATTACTTGTGGAGGTAATGACACTGGATGCTCTTGCAAGGTAACAAGGGAAATTTTACTTTTTTTTGTCTTAGGAAATCTATCTCAGGATAGGAATGGGGTCAGAAAAAGAAGGTAACCTATACTTGGTTGGATGAGTTCCTAAAAGCTTGTTCTCATATTTGTATGTAAGCTAGCATCCATTTTTGGGCCTGAAACCCCATGGATCCTCTCTTCCTAGACCTAGAGAACAAAGAGAGTAACTTCTTGATGAAGGGGGAAAGTGTGTTCTCTGGCCCCAAAAAGTTTAGTTTTCCTAGTTTGTGTAAATGAGGATTAAAGAGCAAGAAAATGGGTCAGTGAATTCAGAGAGGAAAAGCAACATGTAGAAATGTGATCTTGGTTTGAAAATAATATCTAGACATTCTGAGCTAGAGTTGGCAAGCTCACCCACAAACCTCAATTAAATCCATCCTGGATTTAAATAGTACATGATATTATTATGGTGTAATAAGATGGGATCATCAATCAATTGGTCTTCAACTGGTGGATCATGTTGATACAAAGCTGGCTCATCCCTTGTGATATATGGATTCAGAATTATATCCTTCAGCTCTTTAGATGTATTATTACTTGTTATTAAAGGCTTATGACCTCCAGCTCAGATGGTCTGACTCTAAAGCCAGTGCACTTTGTCAAAAAGTAATATAAAATACATAAAAGCAATAACAGTTTCATTTAAACTAACAGTAGGAAAGATGAATTCTACCATATTTGGCATTATGGATGCACTCAGATTTGTACCCAGTTGACTTATTCTGGCTTTAAAGGAAAGAGGTGGACCACACACACACACCCTGCAAAAGTACCAGCCACAGTCATCTGGAAAACCATAAGACATGGATCTAAAGGTTTCAGGGGAACCCATTTAATGACTATGATGCTTATGGTATAATGAAGAAAACTATTGGGAAGCAATTATAAGAACTAAAAATAGTTTACTGGAATTGTATATTTCGCTGCAGTTTTTACATAGATAAATTAAGAAGACTTCAACTGTGCAGGGAAGTTGTCTGATCAAGTTAACTTTAATGATAAGAGGAATTAGATTCCATTTGAAAGTAGTTTGCATCCAACTGCATCCAGCTAGAAAAGAGTTATCAAGGAAACATCCCCATTTCTTGTAAATTTAAAATGATTTTGAAAAGAAATCTCTCCCTTCAACTCAGTTGGCATCCACTCAATAGCTTCACAGGTTAGGAATGGGAACATACTAGCATCACTCAAGGTGCTCTGCTTTTTTGGAATTTAAATACATGCCTATCAAATAATCATGCAGGAGAAACAGAGCGATGTTCTCTTGAGAGAAAGGTGGAAATTGAAGCATATACCGATTAATCTAATTTGCAGGCCTCCTCCTTCCTACCAGCTTGCAAGTGTCGCAGGCTTATCCAAAAGGTTGCCTCTGGAGATGTGATGTCACAGCATTCTCAGTTCAATTCAGTCATGTAGTTTCCATGGTATCTCTATAACCTTGCTCAACAGTGACTTCTGGAAATGGGCAACAGTCAAGGAGTTGGAAACTGGCAACGTTGTTTAGCTTTGCAGTTCCTTGGCTTAGAATGTGAACTGTGATTAATCATAATGTTTGCAGCATTAACAAAATGAACATAATGAACACCTCATTTTTGTCCCAGCTGGAATTGTAAGTCAAGCCAAAGAGGAATCCCACACTTCCACCCACCAAATATGGAGCCATCGTTATAGCATCAGCAGAGAACTTCCATATGTACAACTATGCACATGGGAGCTTTCAACAGATGTTTTACTTAACCAGCCCACCCATTCATTTATCTGACTGTTACTCAGGCTTTTAAAAAAAACACCATACTAAATAATATTGGGGTCTCAAAGAACAAGAACTTGTGGCAGGAACTATCCAACTCCAAGGAGATAGAGAAAGGCCCTGTTCAGACCAGCCTGAAAGGCAGGTCTGGGGGCAGAGTCAGGGCATCGTACACCCTGACTCCACCCCCCATGACACCATGATGCTGTTTGTTACTCCACACCATGCACAGTGTCATGGTGCTCCTCCAGTGCTGTGTCCATATGACCTAGTGCCAAAGGAATGGCATATAGCTGTGGTAACATGGCTATGGCACCTTTTCCAGGGCACAAAAAGGAGCCAGCTTTTTTCATGCCCTGGAAAGGCCGAATTGGGGGTGTGGCATGAGGTTGTCACAGCCCTGATTTGCAGAAGAAGGGGCGGCCCCTTTGGGGCTATTTGTACAGTCCCTAAATTGACAAATCAGACACCCAGGCTCCTCTCACTTTGAAAAGGAAGGGGGTCTTCCTGGTCTAACATGGAAGCTACTCCAGTTTTTTGTTCCAGTGTGGGCTGATGGGGGGGGGGGAGGGAGCGTGTCTGGAACATATAAGTCAGAAAAGTCATTTTCCTAAGCTCTTATCTAAGCATTAGCTATCTAATCTTAAATACATTTCAGAAGTTGAAAAAAAAACATGCTTTTCTGTTTAAAAAATATGCTGCAACAAATCTTGGAGTCCTATTTTCTCCTCCCCTTCATAAATCAAGTTGTGAAATCATGGTTTGAACCTGGTACAATATATCATTTTAATAGTAACCAATTTATGTATTTAGACATAACAGGTAACTGTAGTTTGTTCCAACTTGGAGACTTTAAATTTCCATTACTGATATCTTTCTGTTCCATTTTCTCATAATAGGAAACCACAATTCCCTATTTTTCAAAGTTGGCCTATAAGGTCATGTACCAAAAGCAGTGAAGGACAATCTATGCTGTTACACATGTCTATTGTTAATCAGCATATTACTGACATACAGCCAATACATTTTGAGTAAAGGTGAAAAGTAGTGGAAATGCAATACATTATTAAATAGGTTTCACATTCTCTTTCAGAAATTAATATATACCACAGCTGTAGCCAATCCATCTTTGATGAGGGAGAAAAGGGGGGGGGGACTAGAGAGACATTTGGGATAGCTAGGCTTCTCCTGCCCACCCACCACCCACCGCCACCCATTATTTTAGAGTACTTCCATTTCCTTGTATCATCCAACTATCCTTTATAGAAAACTATTCTAATAAGCAATGTTTTGTTAAGAAATAGCGGAATATCTATCAGTTGTCACAAGTGAAGATGGAAGTGATGGCTAAAATAAAGAAAGAAACTAAAAGAAAATGTGAAAATCCATATGAGCATGATGCTTATGTTAGGTCAGATCAAAGCTTATGAAATGTATTGCAAGCTTTTAAGAAGTGTTCAATAGGCAAAATGTTAAGCAAAGTAAATAAATGGAAGGAAGTTTTATAAAATGGCTGTTTTAAAGCTATGTAGTGTGCATTAATGTGTAAACAGAAGAAGGATACTGACAGCCACTGAGATGGTTTTTGAAATATGGGGCCCTCCTATGGACTATATTGGGTGTTGAAAGCAGGCTATCTTATGGCAGATTGACCATTAAAAAGACCATGAAAAGAGGGGAAAAGGAGCTAGTACCAAATGGCTATGTGAGACTTTAATCCCACAAACTAACTACAAACTATCATCATGCTATAAATGCCATAACATGATAAATTAGATGGTCAAAGTCAGGTTGGATTTTTATGCTCTGTGCAGCTCAGTACAAATAATTATTAATCTACTCAAAAAATAGTGCATAGAAATAGAAAATGCACGGTTTTGTTAGGAAATATAAGAAAATAACTTTGGGATCCCCCAATTTAAAAAAAAAAGCCAGGCAAATAGAAATCAGATTGTTACACCCCATTAACATTCTACAAATGCAGTTAAACTTTGCAGTCAGTAAGGAAATTGGTAGAAATGGAAAGGAAATAAAAAGGAGAAAGAGATGAAGAGAATATTAATCACATGAAATCAATATGAACATTAATATGAAAAGTTTATGCCACTTCAGAGTTTCCTGCCTTTCCAGGACAGATCAATAAATTGCAGTAGAATCCCTTACCATTATCAGTAAAATGCATCTTATACAATATAGTGGCTTCAAAACACAAAAATAGTGAGAACAGAAGTACTGTATTTTAAATGTGGCTCATACTGTGACAGCATACAAATTGCTGCAGCTTTGGTTTTCAAAAATAGACTGGATAATCAATTGAGGATCTGCGGGTGCTGAAACTCCCCAAAGTCACTTAGGCCTCCTATTTAACCACCAGCATCTAAAATGTTCACCCTGGATACATGTGTCATAGAAAACAAACATGGAAAAGATCAATCAGTGTAAACACCAGGTAACCAAAGTTCCTTCCAGCTGAGCTAATCCATAAGAATTTAGCAGTAGTGTGGCAAATAAACAGGAAACAATATTCCTGGCAAATACTCATTAGCAGGATGCTTTCAGAACAAATGACAACATTATATTGAAAAGAAAATGAGATGTATATCACATGCTAAAAAGTAAATTAAAATAAAATTGCTTTTAAAAGACAAAATGTCAGGGGGTATTAGTACATATAAATGCATCATATTGAATGTACGTCTTGTGATTTTTCATTGCTGGTTCTGAGATGTAACAACAGAGAAAAAACACCCACATTACTCCATTGATTACAATGGCTCTACTTTAAGTATGAGTAAACCAAAGTTTTTTTCAGTAAGGTTGGTTTGCATACAGCTGGTAATCATCAGCAAATAATGGAAGAGGACATCCAGAAGAGAAAACAAAATCACTGAAAGTTCTAGGTTCCGTTCCTGTACAAATCAAATTTATTTTGGAGTTTCACATGATGTTTTCTTCATCCTAAAGTATTTCCTGGAAGCACCCAGCATTACCTATGAACCACCATGGTATATTGATTGGAATATGGATTTGGAGACCTGAATTCAAATCCCCGCTCAGTCACTTGGTAGACAAATCTTGGCAAGAAAATCACACAATATTCTGCCTTAGGAACACCATAGGTTGGAAATCATGACAGCAACAACCCAGCATTACCAAGGATATTTCATTTTCACTCTCTAGGTCATTTTAAATTAACCCAGCACTTTCTGAAATGAAATGTATCTGAACTTGCTTGAGTGTTTGAATTATCTTGGAAGTGGTAACGATGGCCACTTCAAGTAAACATAGCTGTTATTCCCAGGTCACAAATTCAATGAAGAGCAAAGAAAAGGAAGTAAAATTTTAGTACTAAAATAAAATTATCCTAATGGATAATTAGTGCAATATTGCTAAAGCCCTTAGCATGTTAACTGTAACTCCTGAATAATTTTACAGGGTTAGTGGAAACTGGTGAAAAGCAGTATCAGAAACGTTCCAAGAAGCATGATGTGATGTATAACCAGTGAGAGAGGAAGAGGAAGAACACAGAGGGTAAACTGAGGGCAACCCAGTATATGCCAAGATAGAGTCTGTATACAAATTTATTAACATGCAGGTACAATCAAAACAAAAAAATTGGAAATTCTTGAGATTTCTAGGAACTTTTTCTCATCTAGAAACATCAATACAGAAACAGTTAGCATGTGTCAGTAGGTAGTAATTTTTACCCCAAACTGTCTACATTCATTGGAACAGGAAAAGCCAACGTTGACAGATACGGGGACCAAATCCTCCTGGCACCCTTGAAAGAAATGTGTGTAATGGTTTTAAGTTACAGGAGGGTAGATTTGAGCATTAGAAGGAATTTCATCACAGTAAGAGGGGTTTGTCAATGGGATTGATTGCCTAGAGAGGTGGTGGGGTATCCTTCTCTGGACATCTTCAGAAAGAGGCTGGACAGCTACCTACTGAGGATGTTTTAGCTGGAGATCCTGCACTGAGAAGGGGGTTGGACTCATTGGCCCATGAGGTCCTTCCAACTCTATGAGAGTGTGTGTGGAAAGAGAAAGAGAGATTTCTTTTTTAAAAAGTAACAAATTGGAAATTCCCATTTAAAAAAATTCAAAGTAAGTATTTTCTCAGTAAGATATGGTTATGTGCCATGCTTTATAGAAATGCATGTCTGAAAGCTCCCAGAAACATGAAACCCAATAATAGGTTTCTGGCAGTGAGCTGTCTTGAGGATAAGATAATGTAAGATAATGTTAAAATAAATGAAAATAAGGGCTGCATGTGATGGGCAGCAGCCTTCTGGCCATATTAAAACTTCAGGTGCAGCCTCCCCTACATACAACTATGTACATGGGAGTTTTCATGCAGGCTGAAATTTATGTAGACTGAATCAGAATGTGCCACCAAAATTCAGCTCAGTGGCAAATAGGGGCTTCCATGTCAGTGGAAAGTGATTCAGTGTTTTTATCTGAACCTTAATGAACCTATCTAAGATGCTCAAATCCACCCCCAAAGAAATCATATGCAGGTAAAGAATCACAGAATCATAGAATTGGAAGAGACCACAAGGGCGATCCCATCCAACCCCTTGCCATGCAGGAATACACAGTCAAAGCACTTCCAAGAAGACATGACTCACTATTGCAACAGTCAGTAATGCTTGGTAACTTAGAAGGTAGTAGGGAAAGAGAAATACTGCACTACAGATGGACAGACTCAATCAAGGAAGCCATGGTCCTGAGACTGCAAGACCAGGGCAGGACTAGTGATAACAGGGTGGTTTAGAGGTCTCTCATTTATAATGTTAACTGCTTGACAGCAGTTAACAACATAGGATACTATCCTTACTCACTGCTATAAAAGATTTATTTTTAAAAATTCATTATACAAGTCAATAGGGTATTTGATTCATGAACATGTACTTGAGATTTTATGGTGAGTGCCACAATAATAAGTGGAGGTTACAGTGTCACTTATCAGGAAAGTAGGCGAATGGAGAAGCCAAAGGAAATTGTTTTCAGGGCCATTAAGAATGCAAACAAGCAGCTCAATTAATCCCACTCAGCACTTCCTCACTTAAATCAATGTATGCCTTCCTTTGGTGCCTTCCTGTTAGAATGGCTTGTTCATCTCATATGAAGAGAAAAGGTAAACATCAACAAAGAAAAACCTTTTCCCCTCTCGGAAATCCTATTCATTAACCATCTCATAAGTCAGAGGTGTACATTAGAATATAGTAATCTTGTGAGAACATGTGCTTGTTGAGGAAGTGCTTTTCTATAACAGACACATCTTTCCAAAATTCAACCTGAATTCACACCCAACAACCTGTGGTACACTGGCAAACATTCAAAGGCTATGGTTATCTTCAAGACTGAAATTAAATCCCCACCCTATCCCCTCAAAAGGCAGAGGAAATGTAGCACTGACAAAACTTTAAGTCACCATTGTGGCATGAGATAAACATCTCTTTTCTTAGAAAAGTCTAGTTCAACAAAACACATACATAATCTGAGTATAACTGTGAGTGATTTTTTTAGAAGGGTTCATTATGAGGATATGAAAGTTAGCCATTCTGCTCCCCAATGCCTGAGTTATAATCAAGAATTTTCTGTAAAAGAGAGAGAGAGAGAAAGCTAGCAAGCAAGTAAGCCTTGGCACCAGAGCCTTTTTGAAAAGCCTAAATTTAGCAGGGGCTGAAAAGTTCACTTCTATACAAGTGCCAGTGTAAATGCCCCTTGTCACACTGCAGTGAAGGCTTTTAAAACCATAAATGCAATATGGAGATGAATAAGCATGGGAAAACATTTGTAATCAGTGATCAAAAATAAAAACCATGGAGTTTGAAAGAACCATGACAGCCATCTAATCCAGCCCTCAACATGTAGGAATGCTAACAGATGGCCCAAAAGATGTCCATCTTACCTCTGTTTAAAAAGAGATTTTAGCAAGAAAAAAGCTAAATGACTACATGGGAGCCATACAAATGTAGATAACAGCTGGTAGTCTTGTGAAATATTGCTTGGGCCAGGGGCTATTCTGGAACCATGGTGATGGCCTAAGCAATCCGTATTATTCCTCTGCCTGGACGTACAATTCTTATAGTTATCTCCTGTTGGTGAAACCAGCTAATATCAACACAGAGACGATTGCATTTAAAAAATCTGAAAGATATTTTAGTTGATCCTATGTCCAAAAAGACATATGAAGGAAGTAAATATAATAAAGTATATGTAAACCCTTTTATTTGTACAGAAATCATTGTATGAATAGCAATGATTCTGATTTTAACTTAGGCACTATACACACCGGCCTATAGTGCACCCTCATCATGTGGTAGGGGTTGGCCAAGGGCACACCGCCCATACGTGCCTCACCCCTAGCACGTGACGAGGGAGTCAAAATGGCAGCGCCCTGTAAACACGGGCATCGCCATTTTGACGTGATAGATGCTTAGCATCTGCACATCCCCGCGTCGTTGTGACACCGCGAGTGTGCCATTGGCACACTGTGGCATCACAATCGCACCACAAGAAGAACTCGCTTTTTGAGGATTCTTTTTGCTGCGCAAGGGAGCCGCGCGGTTTGTCTGCTGCGGCTCCCTCATGCAGCAAAACAAGGCGCCGGCAGACCACCCTTTTTGGGCGGTCTGTATCCTGCCTTACTTACCCCCCCCACACACACACTGATATAGAGTAGTGCACTATTCTATGAATTAAGCTTTGTCATTCTTGATTCCACCACCACCATCCCATTTCTTGATTTGTTCTTTGGTTTTCTGTGTATAATAAAGCATTTTCTTTATTTAAAAAAAACAGAGAGAGGATTCTGAGGAAAAGGGCTCAAACAATGAATTGAAAAGCCTCCAATTCCTGGGGCCTTTATGGAAACTCAAGGTGGCTGCAGAAAAAAGATGGGGAGAACAGAAACGGGGTTGGTGTTAGTGTTGTTTGCTCTCAAGTCAACTTCAGTTGATGACAGCCCTATGAATGAGAGACCTCCAAGAACCCAAGTCATCAACAGCCCTACTTAGGTTTCCGAAACTCAGAGCCATGACTTCATTGATTGAATTAGTCTATCCATAATGAGGTGAGGAGGTGGAGGAAGAGGTCATCAAATATATATCTAGATAACTGGGCTGCATCCCACATCAGTGACAAATTTAGAAGTCGTTTTTAAATAAATAAATAAACAAACTGGCAAGAACTGCAAAAAGAAGCATGTGGGCTACACTTTGCCTATCCCTGGCCTTACAGTATATCTATATATGTGAAAAGTGCCCTTCCTTCTAGTAATGGCAAGAATACAGCAATGGTGTTGGGAGTGAGTTTCTTATGGTGGGGAGCCCACAAGGAAGTATAGACAGAATACCTCCAGTAGATAGCTAGTAAATTGGGTCAATAAACTCGGGGGGAAGGGGGGAGAAACAAGGAAGCTTAAGGGAGGTGAAAAATCGCATGATCATTTCCGTTAAACTGAAAAGTCCTGGTGCTTAAACACTTTGAGCCCCACTCCCTCTACACTGCCAACCACATTCCATGCTACATGCACAATGAAGCATGTAATGATCTATTAATTATATCTAACCATATAAGAATAACAAAGACTGCCAACAGAAGCAGCTTCTGCCATGGCCAACTCAGATCATGTGATCACCAGAGAGGTCAGGAACAATGAAAAATAGCAAGTTGCTATATACTCACTCGGCCAGATCATTGAGCGGTCAATCTAGTTCTGTATTGTCAACACTAACAACAGTTTTAGGGTTTCACCTACTTGGAGATGCCAGGTATTGAACCAGCAATCTTCTGTGCAGAAACCAACAGTTTTCATCACTCTGCCATGCTCAGTAAGCTACCTCCACAATTTTTTTAATGCCAGAAATGGAAAAATGGCACAGATGAAAATTGAAAAAAAATGAATTCAGTGGCACCTATTCTGTTTCAATTTTATTCTTTATCACATAAGGAATCAACCCTCCCAATTTATATATATTATTTATTGTTACATCTATTTATACATACAGTACAATAAATAATGGATACCTAACATTATTAACTGATCAACTCTGGAAGCTGTTCTAATAGTTTTTCATGTGGCTTACAAGCTAAAAACAAAGTTTAAACAGTTCCAGTTGCAGTAAGATTGGAGCAAATAAAACACCACTATAGAGTCAAAAAGACCATTTTAAAAACAGTAGGCTTTACAACTGTTTACAGCCATAAACAGTTATGTCAGTAAAGTTTGACAACAAGACAGTAGGGTATAAACAATGAGGCTGAAGTGATTATAGATTGCTAAAGGTCAT
The DNA here is from genome assembly GCF_019175285.1 of Sceloporus undulatus. NCBI lineage: Eukaryota > Metazoa > Chordata > Lepidosauria > Squamata > Phrynosomatidae > Sceloporus > Sceloporus undulatus. The sequence goes on along the minus strand of NC_056525.1, from coordinate 214,839,837 downwards.
TCAGTGGGTTTGTGATAACATTTAAGCTGGACACTTTCCTGCTCATAGCTCATACTCAATAGTTATGGAGTGAAGAGGTATTACATAGACTGACAAGTTAGAGAAGCAGTGAGTGGCAAAGCAACTGAGAAAAATCTCATCTTTGTAAATACACTGTGGCATTTTTCACTTTGGCTCATGCTGGGAATATTCACTTCCCCATCAAAGAATTTCCAGAACTACAAACTACTGTTGGTTCTCCTATATATCATTCCATTGTTATATTGCGTGGCTGAAAAATTACAAAATCATACCTGATAGAATTCAAAGATATAACCATGTTAGTCTGTAGAGTCAGTATGTAGAGAGATCTTGTACTACTTTTGAGACTAACTAAAAAAAAATGAAAGAAAGAAGTTGGCAGCATGAGCTTTTGTAAACTCTCCTTCTTCAGATTACAAAAACTCATGCTGCAACTTGTTTCTTTCAGTTCTTTCAGTTATTCTCAAAGATGCTACAAGATCTCTCTACATACAAAATCATACCTGGAGCTCAGATGGGCTTCAATTCCATGATGAACAAAACAAGTCTATATTCAGAAGGCTTATTAAATTCAACAAGGTTTGCTCTTCAGTTAGTGGCTACAGCATTGCAGATTTAGGCTGCAGTCCTATACAAACTTGCCTGGGAGTTAGACCCAGTGATTCAGTGGAACTTCCTCTGATGACACACAGAGGACTGTATTGCTAGTGTGATTTATCATATAATGTACAATTTAATAGCATAAAAGGTAGTCATTCTATATTTATCCCATTTCAATTATTAAAATTATAACACTTAAAGGCAAATGTTAGATGAGCCTGAGGATGCTGTCCTAAAGCAAGGTGTATGGCAATATGCTTCACTAGAATCTCATGCAGGCTTTTATTCAATTAATGTTTGGGACAGGGAATGAGTGAGTAAGAAATTTAGAGGGAACTTTTTGTTGTACTCTCTGACAGACTATTTAGCCTGAGCTAATATGAACTACCACATGAGTTGTGTATGTGCTCTAGTGACATCTAGTGAAAAAATGAAAAAAGAAGCCATGACAGGAATATAAGAAATCAGAACTAGCTATTTGTTTGACTTCAGTGTTGAAAATTATTCAGTTAAAAAAAGGCCTCTGCTTATTACTTAATCCAGTCACTAATATTTTTTTTCCACATGAGTGGATTGCTATTGAAAGAAAGAATAGCAATTCATTTAGGATTTATATCTACATACTTCCTGGGGCAAAAATGAGGCAAAATTTAATGCACAGTTTCTCACAAAAGAGATGAAGATTGTTTTTTGTTGGTTTTTGGGGCTATGTGGCCATGTTCTAGAAGAGTTTATTCCTGATGTTTCACCTGCATCCGTGGCTGGACATCAGGAATAAACTCATCTAGAACATGGCCACATAGCCCCAAAAAATCCACAAAAAACTATGGATGCTGGCCATGAAAGCCTTCAACTTCACATGAGATGATGATTGTCTTTGTCTTTCTTTTCTATTAACCACATGAATGATTTTTAAGTGTGAAATTTTCATCTATCTCATACCAGATTTTCATATATCTCATCTCTAGCTTCAGGTCACTGCATATGATATAAGCTCTATTCAAGCATTCAGAATAGGGTTAACCTGAAAGCACAAGGAGAAAGACCAAGCTAGCCTTTTGTTATTTTGTTGTTTTATGCTTTCAAGTCATTTCTGACTTATGGCAACCCTAAGGCGAACCTATCCTGGGGTTTCTTGGCAAGGTTTGTTCAGAAGAGGTTTGCCACTGCCTTCCCCTGAGGCTGAAAGCATGTGACATGCCCAAGGTCACCCAGTGGGTTTCATGGCCAAGTGTGGAATTGAACCCAGATCTCCAGAGTTGTAGCTGAACACTCAAACCACTATGTCATGCTGGTTCTAAACTAGCCCTTCCTTCTCCCTAACTGACTATAAGAAGGGAGTGGCAATCTGAACAAGAGAGTTTCCAGAATGTGTAGATGTTGTCTACGTCTCTTTAGCCCTGGAAAATCAATCATCTTCAGACAAGTGGGGAACTATAACAGAAAAGACAGCATTAGCCCAATCTGTCTTTCTCAAGTGTTCAGTTTAAACCAAGCCTGAAAGTGTGAATTGGGCTCACTTTATTCATGAATTTCTGTCCAGGAAGAAAGTACTAATTGCTCCCATATGTGGACAAGCATGGAACAATGTGGAAAATAATGTAGGAGGAGAGGTGGATATTTGAGATGAATAAGATATGAATGGTAGGGTGGCTCTTCCTACTAAAGTTTAGGCAGAGTGTGATTTATGTCCAAGGAATATTCTAGAACCTGATGCTGTTGCTGTTTGTTCACACTTCTTCTTTACTTGTTTTAAACTTAGCTCAGACCTGTTTGATTTTATCTACAAATTTTAAATTTTGTTTTCATTGTATACTTCCTTGAGCCACACTGATGAAGAGGAGGCCAATAAAAATGTAGCAAACAAATAAATAAATATATCACTACAAATACAGAATAAGCTCCATGGGAATGTACCATTGGGGTGCTTTCACCATAATACCTGTGTTAACCAATGCTGATGGATACCTATCTGAAGTACAGGAAGACAGTTACAGACCACAAAGTACAGAGGCACATTCAAATATAGCTCTGGTTCGATCTCATTGGTTAAGAGGTGATATGATAGCCCTGTTTAAATATTTGAAGGGATGTCATATTGAGGAGGGAGCAAGCTTGTTTTCTGCTGCTCCAGAGACTAGAACCTGGAACAATGGATGCAAGGTACAGCAAAAGAGATTCCATCTCAACATTAGGAGGAACTTCCTGACAGAAAGGGCTGTCCAACAGTGGAACACACTCGAATCTCCCTCCTTGGAGGTCTTTAAACAGAGGCTGGATGGTCATCTGTCAGGGATGCTTTGATTTGGATTTCCTGCATGGCAGGGGGTTAGACTGGATGGCCCTTGTGGTCTCTTCCAATTCTATTATTTTATGACTCATTTTAACATAAAGGGAAAACTTTGATCCAGCCAGGATATGCTAAACTCTGGCTGTGAGTCACATTGTGTACTTAGGTGGATATGTCACATAAAAAAAATTGGGCTACAAAAATGCAAAGCCAAAAATATGTAAGAGGAGTTTAATATCAAAGGATAAACTCTGCCTTGTCATCCAAAGGTAAAGGTAGAATTCAGAATTCAATCACGTAAACTATTTTTATGTTATGGTTCACTTCAGTTGGTTTCAGTTTGTATCCTAGCACATTGTATGTCTGTCCATCTCTCTCCCTTTCTCTCAATTTTTTCTCTTATTTTTGTGCCCCCATCAATGCCTATGTGATAAATTGAAGCCAGTTTAACTCCTGGCAACACTAAATTCTGATTTATTGGTCTAGAATAAGCATCGGTCTCTTGAGCTTCAAACCAGCTTCTTAAACTATGGCTTGAAGTTGGTTTTCCCCACTATTCCTAGTTGAAATTAACTAGATTTTGACCATTTTTGATGAAAAAAAATAACCTATGGTGAATTAAAAACATAACCTACGGCTTTTACTCTACTTCTCACAGCCCTACTAATGTAGAAGCAGGAGCACAAAAGGCCAATGTCTGCCATGGATCATTCCCCTAAAGCTAAAGGAAGGTTTAGCATCATGCCCAAACTCCTCTGTCCAATGTGCTCACTCCTTATTTTTACAAAGTTTTCAGATTTCAGCCTGAATCATTTGTTTTTAAAGGGAATGATCACTTCTACTACATATCTTAAGGCCAATGTGGATTTTGTCCTGTGCAGTCTTTCACTACACCATACTTAATATTCATTAGAATTATGTCAATATGAAACTGTCTACAATTTCATATCTTGATGTACAATAATATGCCCTACATTATTTCTGAGACACTGTGGTGAAAAGGGTTGGTTGTTTTTTTAAAAAAAATATATCATTATTCTTGTTTGTACAAGAACTGAAATTCATAAAAAGCAAGGCACTTCCCTCAAATGAAAAGGGAATGCAGTTACACTTTAAGTAGCCAGCGGCAAAGCTAAGCCTGCTTAATGGAGCAATAAGATTGATCAGCAGATATTAATGTATGTTTCTTGGAGCCCCACTGCTTTCAGATAACATTATGTATGCTTTATTTTATTGTTTGTGAATTAATAAATAGCAGTCCTATCTGTGATAGTTTTCCCCCAGCAAATGGGGAAATCATGACAAATGTTTAGACTCAGAATCATGAAGCTTTGGTGGTTTAATGGTCTCTCAGCACAAGTAATCTTTTCCACTCGGTTACTTTTGCTGGTAGGTCAGTGAGAGTCCAACAGACATAGCATGTCTTATAGTAGTCCAGGCCTTGGTGACCTCAGTTGTATTGCACTTTGTGGGGAGCTACCCTTATGGCTGGTATGGAGGCTGCAGCTGGTTCAGAATGCTTTCAAGTGAACTATTAACAGTATATAACACTTCTGCTATAGGAATTGCACTGACTGCCTATTTGCTAACAGTATGCAAAGGGATATTGTAGCATCTTTGAGGCTAACTGAGATATAGTGGTAGCATGAGCTTTCATAGACTTGAGTCTACTTCCTCAGTTGCATAGGGTAGAGTAAAAATTCCAGGCTGTGTGTGAGAATGTCAATTGAAATTCGAAACCTTGTGGGTATGGAGATGAGGTGGCAAGTTCAGTTCTAACTATGGTCCTTGGGGGACTAAAATAAGAGGAAGGATGTTGGCTAAAACCAAGGAGAGTAGATAGCCATATGAATGAGTATTGGAATGTATTGTAGGAACAAGAAAATAGATGTGATGCTAACAGGACAGGTTTAAGGCTTGGTTGTCAGTATCTAAAGTTCTGAACAACTTGCAGACAAATTACCTGAGCGAACATCTTCCTTATACACCCATTTGGTCCTTAAGGTCAATTGTACAGGACCTCCTGCTGATACTACATGCTTCTGATGTGTACTCTGTGCATTTTGGGAACATTTAACATTGCAGTCCTCACTATGTGAAATATTATCGCCTCAGAAATTCAGTATGTTCCAACAATTTTCACCCCAATTTCCTGTTTTGAACATAACCTATCCTGTTTTGAGACCAACCTATTCTCTTTCATGAGCTATGCAAATATTGGATTTTTATGTCACAAATTGTGTTTCTTGTATTTTCTAAAAATAAAACAGTATTTATACATGTGTGTGTGCGTGCGTGCGCGTGCGCGCGCGTGTGTTTGTGTGTTGTTTTACATACACTGGAAACTTAAGACCAAAGCTATGACTATTGATAGATAAATACCTGATTGCCATTTACTGCTCTTCTAACAGTCAGCATTCACATCAAATCTGATTAGGAAATCCTGTCTCAAAAATATTTAAAAACCAAGCAGTCTCGCACAGGTAAATACAGCTCTTTAAACATACAAGTCAAATAGAACTGTGGTAATCATAACCTGCACCAGGTTATACCAGGAATTAGACTGGTAGCTACTGAAATGCCATAAGAAGGAAATCATGTGCTTCCTTCAACATGTAATGTATTCCTCCCAGACTCTACTGATGCCTTCTTTTAGAGTGAGAATTTAATTTCCACGTTCTCTTCATTTTAACTATTTCTATAGGTGATAGCTCCCATGTCAGTGGGATGGTGAATGCACTTTGAATTTTACATTGGATGTTAAAGGAGCTATCCAAGGTGCTGAAAAAAATTGGAGATGTTCTTTGGACCAATCCTTTAAAAAGCAGCCTAAGGACTACAGCAGATTCATTGTCCCACTGCTGACATCTCAGAGTATTTATCTCAGAGTATTTAAGGAGGTACAAAATTCAAGCACTGTGTTAACAACAATCAATAATCAAAGCAATCATAGCAAAAGGTGAATGTCGCCAGGGGTGTTGTTGTTAACATTTTACACTTAGCACATAGTAACTTGCATCAAAACTTAAGAATGAACAATTAAAACAACAGCAAAATGAATTTGGGGGCAGAGTCAGTGACACAGAAAATGCAATCAACATTCTAACAACAACCAAAAAAAGGATCTAAATTCCAGTGGGTCAAATGTGTTCAAATAATGTCAAAATATTTTCAGAAAAAGAATCTCATAGATCTCTTGGGATGGTGAGTTCTAGAGGCTAGGTATGGAAAGAGAAAGCTTCATGTATTCCCACTAACCCAACCTCAGATGGTATAAAGATATGCTAGTCAGTGTGAACTGGGAGGTTCATGGAGGAAAAAAGAGATAACAAATATGAAGTATACATAGGACTTTGGGAAGGTAGCATTTTCCCTCCTACCATTCAGAGGGGTTGCTAAATAAATCCCTTCAGCAGTTTTGCCACACATTCTGATATCATGTACTTTGTGGTCTGTCTCAAGGATCACATTAAACATTTACATATATATAAATTAAACAAACAAACAGTAGGGCCCACCTTCCCATTGGAAGTGGGTCAGGAAAGACTTCTATTGTTATTTCCCATGCATTCAGTCATAAGATTGTTCCTCCCTGTCTTCACATTCATGGTTTTCAACATTCAAAAGCACAAAACATTTGGATTTACTTTTGTGCATAATTCCCCTCACAGCACATCTTTCTATTCAGTTTTTCCTAAAATATGCAGCTTTGAACTCAGCATTGCCTAATACAGTGTGCCCGCACCATACTCGGGCACACTATACACAGCTTCCAGTTTACACAGACGCTGCGTTGCCATTAAAGCAATGGTATGTGCCATGGGAGTGCACGCTGTCCCAAGCCACAAGCAAGCACCCCATTGTTTTCAATGGGGCATGGGGCACAAGCATGCATGGATTTCCCCTTACACGGGCGATCTGGAATGGATCCCCCGCATAAGGGGAGGGCCCGCTGTATGTACATTTTGTGTCCACTTTTGGAGTAAGAACTGAATCACAAAACTGAGAGAAATGCACAGTTCAAAGAATTTCAGTTTTCTGATCTGCAGATACTAGAAATTTACTAAATACCTAGTCCAAATACTAGAAATCAGGTCAATTACTAAAAAATTGCAGACCAGACAAACATGTCCCCCACTCATAGGGCAGAAATACCTCCCCCACATATTTATAAGTAAAGTTTTATTGTGGTCCTCAGTTATTCTTTTTAGTTCTTAACACTGAAGCAAATGGGACCAATTTCCAGAAAAACAATAGGGACAGTATGGTTTCAATGCAAGTTTTGCATAGTGGTGACTCTAACTTGATAACTGAGTAAAGCATAGAGTCTATGGAGAATAGCAAACAAGAAAAAAGATTATGATCAAACAGATTTGCTTTGATTTTTCAGAGATGCCTAAGACACCAAGCTACGTTAACAAAACATGTTCACTAATTAGTACAGTACTTATGAATTTCAACTTGCTGCATGATTAAAACTGTTTGTTATTCATAATCCTATGAAAAGATGGTTGAAATGTTAATTTGATTCTGAAACTACAATTTGACTAACAAAATTTATTTTTCTAGTGATATATATTTGCATAAGTAATTAGTTACAAGAGTCCCTACTGATAGGTAATGCACAAATGTTGTCAAAGTCATAACATTTTACTTTGACAGGTGACAATCAAAATGTTTATATGAGATCTCTATCCTGTGACAAATTAAATAATCAGAAACAGAAGGCTGCTTCCATTTATATAAATAAAACTGATAATCTTTTTATAAGCAAAGGAAATTATTAGACATTTGTATCAAGGATGGCGTAAACTATAAAATGGGATTTTTGATAACATAAGGCTCCTTCAAACCACTATACCATGTAGCTCTTTGCTGTTTAAAGTACTCTGGGGTATTTTATATATTGATCCATGAGAAACTGATTTATGAGAACAACCCATTCAAGGACCAAAAAAAAGGTGATCAGCTTGAATCCAGAACCTGCTTGCCTGTGTCTGCACAAACGGCCAAGAAGGCTCTTCCATGTCCATGCATGGAAAGTCTTGCTTACCCCAGCTGAACCTTGTTTTCCCTCAGAACTTGAAAGTAAAAAAGGAAAGAGAAGGCATTACCTGTAACATTTTGCTTTTGGCAAAACAAGGGCATAGCTACCTATTGACATACCACTTTTTTTTTAATATGTGTAATAACCAGCAGCATACTCTTTTGCTTAAGGAGTAATATTTACTTGTTACTTTTATTTGTTCCCTTTTGGAACAAAGAGGCTTTGGTGTGGCATTTCAAGGGATTTTAAAAAAGATATAATAAAATACATTTACTTTTGCCCATGGATATTTTTTTCTGAAAAGGAAACAAAAATAGTAATTAAGAACAGTAAAAAATAACTAGTAATAAAGGTAAAGGTAAAGGTTTCCCCTTTGACAAGGTTGTCAAGTTGTGTCGGACTGTAATGGGGGATTGAATAACAGCAGTGAATTCTATTGAAAGTAATTTTCCAAGCTCTTGTTGCTGTTAACTGCCATCAGGTCAACTTTGTCTTATGGCAACTCCATGAATGAGAGGCCTTCAAGTCATCCTATCAGCAGCAACCCTGCTCAGATCTTGCAGACTCAGAGTTGTGGCTTCCTTGATTTAGTGTCTCCATCTAGAATGTGTTATTCCTCTTCTCTATTGCCTTCTACCTTACCAAGCTTTATTGTCTTATCTAGTGTGTCATGTCTTCTCATGATATGGCTAAGTCACCTCTATTCCTCCCCAACTCTATCCCCCCCCCAACTCTTCTCTCATCTAAGTATCTGACTGCCTTCCTCCAAATCCAAATCTGCCTTTATCTGGCCATGGTCATACCATGCTTTCATTCAGCATTGTCTCTCCAGCCTTCTGGCCACTGCGGCACTAGTGCCCTGATTCACTGCTGCAGCCCAAAGCAATCTAATGGGAAAGTTTTCCCCTATAACTCTCTCCAGCTGATAGTTGGTGACTCCCAGAGTCCTGTCACAGCTTTAAAGCATAAACTGTGATCATCTTTTTTTTTTACTATTACCCCTTCTACTATTACTGTTAACTATATAATGATTTTAAATCAATGCAATGATAATTGCTAAATCTGAGAATATCCAGACCTTGTCTCATTTGTTAAAATGTAGGCGTGCCTGAGGTCTAATTTGCACTGCAGAATAATGCCATTTGACACCACTTTAACTGCCATGATGCAATGCTATGGAATTCTGGGTTTGTACTTTTGTGAGATTTTTAGCCTTCTCTGTCTGAGAGCTCAGGTGCCACAACAAACAACAAATCCCAAGATTCCATAAGATGGAATCATGGCAATTAAAGCAATATCAGACTGCACTGTTTCAGCAGTGAAGATTAGACTTGAGTCTCTTTGAAATCAGAGTTCAGCAGTCAAGTTATTACTAGGTGTTCTGGAAGTGGGTGACTGAAACAGTAACTGAGGATACTCTGCCACTAAAAACACCTGCTAAGGAAATTAAACTTGATTATCCCAAATCACACAATCTGTTTTATTACACTTTCACAGAAAAAGATAAGGACTGGATAGAAGCCTGCTGTTTTTGGCAGCAGATATATGGTTCCAGTAACCTCTGCTTCTGGGCTTAATTGATTGCTTCAATCTGAAAAGCATTTCAGGCTGTGACTTCACAGAAAACTGGGCCTCAAGGATTTGCTTCAATTTCTCTATTTCTGAAATGTTACATGTGAAGTGGAGACTCACATATCTGGCGAACATCATTTGGATCTGATTACAGCTGAAATCTGTGAAATCTTGCTTTATGTATCACATTGAAAGAAGGAATCAAACATTTTGCAGACCTCACATTTTATGTTATATTTGAACAGGTTATTATAGTCTTCTCCAGGCCTTTGCCTGCTTGTGTGTAGGGCAGGGCTGGTGATATCATTAGGCCAGTGAGGCAGCTTCCTACAATACAGACATCAGGTGGACACAGTACTGACATCTGAGGGGCACAGTTTTATACAGATTATGTTTTATAACTCTTGTAAAAATGTAACTTAAATTTTATATATTTTGTATTATTGTTTTAAGATAAATATCACAAACCCACTGACCATTACACATACTTACATGGCTCCAGTTTCCAGCCTGCACACACTACCAAATCCATAATTTACAGCCAAGCCCTTCGATACAGTCACATTTGTTCAAACCCACAGGACAGGAACGCCAACTCATAGAATTACAACAAGCATTCCTCAAGCTATAGTACCCAACATTTGAAGTAAAGTAAGAAATCAACAAGGCAAAACTGGTACCCAGGATCAATCTATTACAGAACAGACAGAAGACAGGACATTACAGAATCCCACTAGTGCCCCCAACTGAGATCACTCATCATTGATCTACAACATATTTGAGACAATAGCACTGCCCTCTCAAAGGCTCTTGGTGGCAGGCTTTTACCTGCCTACAGACAGCCTTCCAATCTCAAACACACATTGAAAAGGAGCTTATCCCATGATCAAATAAATCATTTTACCTCTTCTGGCTCAAATTCAGGATCCGGGATTTAGCCAAGATGCTGCCACGCAGATGCATCCTGGGTCAAAGCCTCACTTAGCCAGCACTTTTTCTGACTTCAAAAATTGGCCAGCAGAGCAAGGCTTCAACCCGGGGTGCATCCAGGTGGCAGAATCTTGGCTAGATAGGTAGCAATTTAGGTATGATAACATCCAGGGGCATCCCAGATCCTGAATTCCAGCTGGAAGAGGTAAGCCAGGTAATTTGTTCGTGGGTTAAGCTCCTTCGTTATACGAGGATACACAACACAGATGGGGAGCTGGGTACAAGACCTTGCCAAAAACCCAGATGTCAATTTTGCCCACACATCTACTCAGGAAATGTCATCGCATATTCACATAACCCACAACATTAGAGGCAGTTTCATGTGCTCATCCTCTAATGTGATATATGCCATCCTCTGTCAACAATGCCTTTCAGTGCTCTGTATTGGGCAAACAGGCACATCTCTGTCCTAGAGGATAAATGGACATAAATCAATCATTAGAAATGTTGTATAACACTTCAGTCTTTCTGGGCATTCCATCTCTGACCTCAGGACAGTGGTCTTTGACCAAAAAAACTACCAAGGAAGACTGGGAAAATATATATCCATATATATCATATATATATTAGAATATATCCACAAACTCCGGTGCATCAACAGTGGGCTGAACAAAAACAATGGCTTCCTGGAACACGACACATATTACAACACGGGTTAACACCCGAGCTTCACAAGAGTGCTTAGTCAGTTTATGATGTCTCCTTTCTGGTTCCCAGCCTGCCTACAGGACATTCCAAAACTTCCACTATTCATATGGCCATCAACCCACCCTGGACTTAGGCAAGATCCTTCCACCTTCCTTTGTCCTTCAACGATGACAGTTAAAACTGAACTTGTCACTTAATCATACCCACAGGTTTTGCATTTCTATGGCTGTTCACAGTCTGATTATAAAAATCCTTCTTAAACATCAGTTCTCTCCATGCATTTTATAAAGTAGACTAAGGGGCTGTTCAGACCGGCCAAAAGGGCAGGAATTGGAGTGGAGTGGGGGTGTGGTGATCTGAGTTCACCCCAAAGCATGTCAGAACTCCAAAGACAATTACTATTCAATGTTCACAGTTCCTATAATATTATAGTTCCTGTTCACTTTGCTAGCAATTGCTTTAGATTTAGTTCTGTCTGCTTGAGAAGGCTGGGGGGGGGAGGGAATTGCTTTAGATGCTAGTTCTGCTGGGCGCTAGTGATGCTGGAGAATGTAATGTAATGTTTAATTAGTTAGAGACATCTGTGCAGTTTGTCCAAGGTCAGGTATTGGCTTCACAGGCTGATCTGGCCTGGGAAGCCAGACGAAGGAGGGGTAGGACAGCCCACAGCAAAATTAGGTGGGGGCTGAGTGGTTTTAACCTACTGTTTGAGGCTTGTGTTTCAGTTTCTGCAAAGAAGTCTGTCTGGCTACATCCCTTGTATTCCAATAAACTTCACTGCTTTCTAAGCAAGTTGCTGTGTGGATTCTTGTGGAAGTGCTGGGTCTTACAGTTTGCAGAAACTCCTGTAAACATCCTGATGGAGGTAACTGTGCAGGTTGAGGACACCGACATCGAGACTGATGCCACGGTGAACCCAGAGGACCTCGAGACTGAGGACGGCGCCGAGGAGCGCAAGGGAGCAAGGCCCAAGGCAGGGCCCAGCTCAGAGGACCAGCCGGAGGACTGGTGGTTCCTGCCAACGGGGGCCGGGAAGCAACGGTGCCGAGCAGGCAGGCTGACTGCTTGGGACCAAGCCTTAGGTGAGGCGATGCTGCAGAGTCCCAGGCCAGAGAACCTGTCAGAGGAGGTGGCTGGTGTCAAGGACGACCTTCGAGAACTGAAGGCTATGGTGGCCAGCCTGATGCTCAAGACCGGGAAGACCAAGGGCCCAGGAGCCAGGAGGGCACCGGGGATGGCGGCTGCCCTAGCCGTCCCATCAGCCAAAGCTGAGGAGGACAACGGTTCGGAGGAGGAGGCCGTGGAGGACCTGAGCACTCGGGCCCTCTCGTGCCAAGGGGATGCCTGGGGAACCCCAAGGCATCGGCGGGGAGAAGCGGAGGCTTGGAGGGAGCTATTGGCTGGCAAGCTGGAGGCCAAGTTCAATGGGGATCCAGAGCAGCTTCCATTCTTCCTCGCGCAGGTCGCCGGGCACATGCGAGCCAGAGGGGACTACATCCCGGATGAAGCCGAGAAGGTGAGATGTGTGGCCGGCAGGCTGGGGGGCCAAGCGGCTCAGTGGCTGGTGCAGCTGTGTGACTGTGGGGTGTGTGAGTTGCGGTCCCTGGCGGCTTTCATGACGGCCCTGCGGGCCCGATTCGAGGACCCGTTCAGAGTGGATCGGGCCAAGGCCAAGTTCACCACCCTACAGCAGGGGAGCCGCACCGTGGCGGAATATGTGCTGGAGTTCCGAAGCGTGGCCACCCACATCCCTGATTACCTGGAGGCAATGATGACCCGTCAGTTCCAGGATGGACTCCGCGCAGAACTGCTGGAGTGGATCCTGATGAAGGAAACACCAGTGGGGCTATAGGAGCGGATTCGCTGTGCCGGCGAGGCAGAGGCCACCAGGGAGCGGATTCGGCTGGCGAATCAGCAGGCCGTGTTCCAACAAGGGGAGGTGGCAGGAACCTCGGGCCGAGACAGCAGATTGGGCAAAACCAAGGCTTCGGCGGAGTCGGAGAAACAGCGGCGGATGCGGCTGGGCCTCTGCTTGGCATGTGGGAAAAAAGGCCACATGATTGCCACCTGCCCTGAGGGGGCCAACATTAAAAGAGCTCCTAAGGCGGCATCCGGCGGCACCGGAGGCGCGAGCAAGGAAGCTGCCGGCCAGGCAGCCGCGCAGGCTGGGGGCGAGGAGGAGCGTCCCGCTGGACCGGCTCAGGACCAGACAATCCCGGACTTGGTGAGTGGAGGGGTCTCCATATATTTCTTGGAAGTTAAATTGGGACATAAGATAAAGGGGACTACAGAGCCAATGCTGGCTGCTTTGGACTCAGGGTGCACCCGATGTCTGATCAGTGAAAGACTGGTGCAATCGCTCCAGATTGAGCAGGAGCCTTTGCCAGAGCTGATCCCGTTCCTGCAGATGGACGGGACGGTCATGGGGGGAGAACCCAGCAGTTACCAGACGGAGAGGCTTACCCTGCAGATTTCGGGACACTGGGAAGTTATTCGGTTTGTGGTGGGGCCTACCCACGGTTGTGATTTGGTGCTGGGAATAGACTGGTTGGCGTTTCACAACCCATTCATCAATTGGAAAACTAAGCAACTGGTGTTCAACGATCCTGGGTGCAGCATTCATGTGCCCCCTGGTAGGACCCTGGGGAGGGAGCCTCACCGAGCCACCGAGTCTATGGGCCTTTTCCATGAGAGGCAGTCAACCGGTTAGAGGAGATGGGGAAATTCCCAGAGGCCTATATGGACTTGAGTGCAGTATTTGAGGAAACTGAGTGTGACACCGTGCCGCCACACAGAGACACAGACTGTACTATAGAGCTGACACCAGGGGCCCCCCTCCCCAAACCCAAACTGTACTCCATGACCCCAAGGGAGATGGTGACACTGAAGGAATTCATTAACAAGAACTTGGCCAGGGGTTTCATTCGCCCCTCCAGCTCCCCGTTTGGGGCTCCAGTGTTCTTTCGGGAAAAGAAAGATGGGACACTCCGGTTGGTGATGGATTACAAGAATCTGAATGCCATCAGCACATGTAGTAAATACCCCCTGCCTCTAATGAAGGACATGTTGAGCAGGTTGTCCACAGGGAAAGTATTCACCAAGTTGGATTTAAGGGATGCTTACTTCCGAATAAGAATTAAGGAGGGGAGTGAGTACAAGACCGCATTCCATTGTCCGTTGGGGGCATTTGAATACTTAGTCCTCCCTTTTGGGCTTTCGGGGGGGCCCTCTTGCTTCATGAAGCTGATACACGAGGTGTTGCATGACTTGTTGTACGAGGGGGTGTTGGTGTATTTAGACAACATCCTCATTTATTCCCCGGACCTTTCTAGCCATGTGCAACTGGTGAGGAAAGTCCTCCAAAGACTGTTGGATAACAAGTTATATGTCAAATTGTCTAAATGCGAGTTTCACACCGATAGTTTAGAGTTCCTGGGATATAGAGTGTCCACCCGGGGACTGCAAATGGACCCTCACAAGGTCCAAGATGTCATGAACTGGCCTCAACCAAAAAACCCACAAACAAGTGCAACGATTTTTGGGGTTTGCTAACTTTTATAGACAGTTCATTCCCAACTTTGCCCAAATTGCCTTACCTATCACCAACCTGTTGAAGACCAAGGTGGGGGGGGGGCATTAGGAGAGCCAGCAAGCGCTGAGGAACAGGCAGCTCGAAGTAAACCTTCCTACAAAGTGAAGTGGACTCGGGACTGCACTGAGGCTTTTGTAAAATTAAAAATTAAAGAAATTGTTCAGTACGGAGCCCGTCCTCAAACACCCAGACCCTGACCAGCCTTTTGTGGTGCAGGTGGATGCTTCGGATGCAGCAGTGGGGGCGGTGCTGATGCAGAGGGATGAAGAGGGCAGACTGAGGCCTTGTGCTTATTTGTCGAAACGGTTCGATTCGACCCAAAAGGCTTGGCCATGCTGGGAAAAGGAGGCCTATGCCATTAAAAGGGCGTTAGAGGTTTGGAGGCAATTCTTGGAAGGTGCTCCTCACCCTTTTGAAGTGTGGACTGATCATCGTAACCTAGAAGCCCTACAAACTCCCAAACAGCTGACCCTCAAGCAGAGACGGTGGGCAAAAGAGTTTTATAAGTTTAACTTTGTCATAAAGTTCTTCCCGGGCAAAGAAAATGTGTTAGCTGATGGGTTGTCCAGGATGCATGGACAAGGCCAGCAAGAGCAGCCAGAGTTACAGACCTTGTTCACATCCAAACAATTGGGGTTGGGGGTGACCACCCGCTTTCAGGCCAAACAAGAACGGGATAACAAATTGGAAGGCCTAGACCCCATTGTGCGGGAAATGTTAGTGGCCTATGAAACTGATGAGGAACTTACAAGCCTGAAGGAAGAGCTTCAATGCTCCGATCAAGGGGTGTGGACAAAGGGGGGGAAATTTATGTACCTGAGGCCTGCAGGTCTAAAGTGTTGGAACTCTGTCATGATGTCAAGGCTGCAGGACATTGGGGTTTCATTAAAACATGGTTGACCCTGAGCTCAAAGTACTGATGGCCAAAATCTCGCAAGGAGGTGTAGGCTTACGTGCAGGGGTGTCCAATTTGTGCCCGGGCCAAACCCCACACGGGCAAGCCGAGTGGGCTGCTGCAGCCGGTGGAGACCCCGAACAGACCTTGGCAACATATTGGGATGGATTTCATTACTGACTTGCCTGAGAGTCGGGGCAAAGACACCATTTGGGTGGTCACAGACTTATTCTCCAAACAGATGCACTATGTGGGTTGCAAAAGAGTCCCTAGTGCCTCCAAGCTGGCTGATCTGTTTATTGAAAATATATACAGGCTCCACTGTTTACCTGACAAGATTCTGTCAGACAGAGGGTCCTCTTTCACCTCAAAATTTTGGAGGTGCTTGCAGGACAAATTGGGGGTACAATTGGCTTTTAGCTCTGCTTTTCACCCATCTACAGACGGTCAGACGGAAAGGGTTAATCGGAGCCTAGAGGTGTATTTAAGGTGCTATGTTAATTATCTGCAAGACAACTGGATGGACTTATTGCCCCATGCTGAGGTGGCCTTCAATGTATCTGTTCATTCCAGTGTTGGTGTGTCTCCTTTCCAAGTGGTGTTTGGCTATGAACCTAGAGTCATTCCCCAATTGAATCCCGGGCCGAAGGACCCTATGCCGGTGGGGAAGTGGAGTCAGTTGTTAAGAGACAGTTGGCACAAGATCGAGGAGGCCCTGAAGCAGGCCAAGTTGGATTACAAGCACTTCGCAGATCAGCACCGAAAGCCTGGTTGGGACATTCAAGAGGGGGACCTGGTGTACCTGTCAATCAAGAACTTAAAGTGTCGAGTGACTTGTAAAAAACTAGGACCTAAGTTTGTAGGTCCTTTTGCAGTTACAAAGCAGCATCATACTGCCTGCCCATCGAGAATGGGTGATATCACAACGTTTTTGCGGCACAGCGTTTACACAGGCTGCACCTCAGAAACGCGGAAGAGCTGCCATGGCAGTGGAAGATGCCAGTTTTTTCTACCCCAAAAGGAAGCATCATTCGAAACTTCTTTTGGGGCTGAAAAAACATCACATTGGGGCCATGGCATGCAGTTGCCAAATGCGTAATGAGCATTTTTTTTCAATTGTACCATATCTGTATGACATTATTATCATATTTGTATAGTTTGACAGATAATTGCCACAGGGCAGTAGCCAATGGACTCACGTACCAGCACTGGTCTGTGGACCACCACTGTCTTATATGGCTTCAGCATTTAATGTTTTTCTATCCCTTGCAATGATCAAAGTCCTTTATGCAGTGGGAGAAACAGAGTAAGGAACATCCTTATTATAGAATATCTTTGGGCTTGCTATTTTAGCACCATCAGTGTGGTTTACTTTTTTAAAAAACAGGCTTATCAACAGAAGTGTAGGACAAGCTGATTATATCAACTGAATAATGAAAATCTGTCTTCCGCAAAGGATATGAATATGAAGTTGAAAATGGTTTCTTTACACATAATGAAACATCACTGAGTTCAAAAGCAATTTGGAAAAGAGCACACATCAACAGAGGGAAAATGAAGAGATACCACCTAAGGATAGAGCAAAGTTCACACCTTATCTGTAAGAGAACTAGTGAAGAGAAATCAAATGGAATTTTTTAAAGAGGCAACATAAGCTATGAAGTGAATCCAGTGAACCATAACAATGAAACATTAATATTCAGGAAAAACTAAAAATGCAAACTGCAAAGAAGCTTATTCACACAATGCATATACGACTGATACATTTTAAATGGTCAGAACACAAGTGGTCAAAGTTTGGTCAAGAAAAACAACAGATAGCAAGTATGAAGTGAGAAATGGAGCTTGCCTATTTAGTAAGAGAAAACTGAATAATTCATAGCTGAGAAGGGCACCATGGATCAAGGATTCCTATGAATATCTGCGATATAAAAAAATCACATTGAAATCTACTGAAATAAAATTAAAAGTTCAGCTTCACTTTATGCATACAGAACTGTAGCAAAATCATGGATAACTAACCATTTGGTCAAATTGTGACAAATGTGTGCAAAGAAAATTTGTGACAGGATATACTGGAGCTGAAGATAAGATACCAAAGAGGTCTTCTTTGTCTCTGTCTGATCTCCCCTGGGATCCAGTGGTGTGTTACATGTGCAACATAGCATTTTCTTTCTTTTAAAAATCTTTACTGTAGACTATCATAGTACTATAGCCCATAATTCATATCTTTAAGATTGACAGGATACCTGCCTAAGAACTGTCCATTTTTATTTCATGCCATTCGTTTACCCATATTTACACTTACTGGCCAGTATTTTGTATCAGCTATTTAATTAAGTATACTTAAGTATAATAAATATACTAAGTAGAGACTGTAAATATGGAACAGTTACAGATGAGTAATTCTAGGTAACTGTTCTGTAATCATGATTGCTACTAGTCATGACTGTGACACTAATGCAATTGTAACTCTCCCCCCCAACCTACTTTACTGGGCATCAGCTTCATGGGGATAAGGAGGTCCATGCTGCAAATGATCAGAGCATGGGTGAGTGATGTTTCCATCAGTTTGGGGGTCGGGGTTTGGGCCAATAATGTTAAGTATACTTAACTAAGGCACAGTACAGACCTCCCAAAAAGGGAGGCCTGCCATGCCTTTTGTTCCCCCACAGGGAAGTTGCAGCCGCCAAACCATGCGGTTTCCCTGTGGAGGAAAAAGAACCCACAAAAAGCAGGTTCTTTTTGCACCACCATTGTGACGTTCGAGTGCAGCAATGGTGCACTCGTGACATCACAAGCGCGGTGCGACGTACGGATGCTATGCGTCCATCATGTAACAATGGCAGCACTTGTATACATGGGGCGCCGCCATTGTTACATCACCACGCTGTACTAGGGTTAGGGACCATGCAGTTGCCGCACAGTCCCTTAACCCTAGTAAGCTGCCAGCACAGCGCTTTAGCACTGTGTGTACTGGGCCACTGATTATAATATCTGTTTTACAAGAAAGGGAAAAGGATCTTGTATTATCCATCCCCTTAAAGATCCTCCTCTTGAGTTGCCCCATGGTCTGACAAACTCTTTTCTTGCAGCCCAGTGGCAGCTGGCAGCTTCTATATCAGGAGGGTGGTGAATCTAAGGGGCGAAACAGACCTCCCCTTTATGCTGCCGTCCAGGTGGCTTCAGAGTATGGCATTTTGATGCCACATGCTCTAAAGCCACCCAGAAGCTGGCTTCACACTGCCTGGCTACCCGCATGTGGCCCGGCTTCCGGGCACTATGGCAGCATGGCATTTACACACTGCTGGAGCACCTGGAAACCAGCTTCCATCTGCAACGGGGTGGAAAAGCATTTACCCTTCAAGAAATTTTGAAGGGTCACACTCCTCACTAAACCCCTTGAAAAGAAAGTATCCCTGCAAAAATCCCTAGAAGGGGAAATGTTCCATATCTTGGCCCTTTTTGTACCATTTTAAGTACAGGGGAGTCATTTTCCTTCCATTAGGAAAGTACACAGAAGCTGGCCCAGGAGCCCAAAAACATAATGCCCCTCACACACCCTGTGTAGAATTCGGGGACATTCTATAGTTTTTTTAAAAAACTGGGAACCCTGGAGGTTGCCCGCAGCTCATGAAGTGTACTTTCCCAATCCTTGCTCTAAAAACCATGGCCTTCCAGGTGTTCATTTCCCATCAAACTCAACTGGCATAGCCAGTGGTGAGGGATGATGGAAGTAGTTCATCAGCATCTAGAGTGCCACTGTTTCCCCACCCTTGCTCTACGATGCTGGACTAAATGACCCCATGGTCTGATTCAGCAGAGTTCTTCTTCAGTAATATTCTTAATACTAATCAGAGGCATGCAGCTGGATGCTGAATTGTGGCCAAAAAATGTGAATGGAAATCATGTTACTCACACACAAAAGGTCCACAAAAGTTTTTAAATGCAAGAAAGTGATTATTCTAATAGCACTAATCTTCTTCTCCAGCTGGCTGAATCCAGAGTTACAGCTCTCCCTTGTCCCATACTATGAAGAGAATGATTTTCACAGCTTAATAACTTGGCCAATTAAATTTAAAACAATACAAAAGGGTCTTGTTATCATTATAAAATAATAGACTACAAAATGTTAGTGTTGTGGGGATAAAATATGAAAGACTTTCTTAATGCTGTTCTTAAACCTCTCTCTTTCTGATTATAAGAATAAGTTCTTAGGAATTAAAAAGTAATGTTTCCCCTAACAAGCATCTTGTGGGTGGTATGTCATTTTTTTTTATCCTGCAGATTAAAGACATACCATGCAATAATTATGGGTTCCTTTTGAAGTGCATTCTTTGCATATGAAGACTTGAAGAAAAGTCATTGGAATGGTATGAAATGAAAAGGATCATTTGTGTTCTTCATGCCAGGAACCTGGTCATTCTAAATTTTAGCTGCCCATTCTCTATGAATTACAGTGTAAGAAATCCAGCCCTTACATTTTGAAAAGAGAAAAACAAGTCAGACTGTCTAAGGCAGTGATTCCAAACTCTGACTTTCTAGGTGTTTTAGACTTCAGCTCCCAGAATCCCAGAGCATTGGCCAAGATGGCTGAGGCTTCACTAAACTGAAATCCAAAATACCTGGAGGACCAGAGTTTGGGAATCGCTGGTCTAAGGGAAGTGAAAGCAGAATAACTGAAGGTCCAGGGCTGAGACAAGACATATTGCCGAACAAGTGAACATGATGTTGCTTATCATCCTCTTCCATGCACAAAACTGAACATAACTGGCACTTCCATTTTACTTACTTTAAGACTCACAAGAGAACAGCATATCCATTGTATCTGATGGCTGCCTGGATGCCTTAGGTCAAGACACACAGCGGTATCCTTGAAAACCTCATCAAATCTCCCCACTGAATAATATATTTTGTCTGAGAGGGCTCTTTTGTTCTAATAGTAGCTTGCAATATCCTGTTATAGGATCTAACGAAATCATAAACAAATACAGTGGGAATTATTGTGTAGAGGACAGACAGGGCATTCCTTCCTATTAGGACATAGTGCTTTCCATGAATTGCATTCCCTGTGCACACTAACACTTCTCTAAAGTCGTCAAAGACAAAATGTCAGGACCCAGGTGGCAGAGGTAATTTCACAGGACAGCTCACCATTAATATTTGGCTTTGTGAAAAGACCTCTCAGAATCAGATATTTGGAATTATCTCTCTGAAGAGCAGCACTAGCTGCATTCTGCAGCTGCCACTTCTCACAGAGGAAAAGTGGGCTAGTGGGACTGAGCAAATGTAGTGATGGCTATGGAGATGGCAGGGCTTCTCCTTGCACCTCATTGCAAAAGAGGTTGGTGGCAAAGACTTCCGATCAAAGCAAAGGACATTCCTCAGTCCTGAATGGGAATGGCTTGGCACTGGGCAACGGAATGGAGCCATTTTGAGGACACTTTCAGGTGCAGTAAAATACATTTTTTTCAGACTCACACAGCCCCAAGCATCTCCTTCCCATGCCCATAACGGGGGGGGGGGGATAAGTCCAATAAGGTCCTTAGTCTCCATTGTGAGAGGATATGTAGAAAACCTGGGGTAGGATAGAGCAAGCTGTAAGGCTATTTAACTTTTATTTTTGTAATGTAATGTAATGTAATGTAATGTAATATAATATAGTTTATTCAGTCTTTGACCAGTATACTTTTATTTTAGTACTATCTAGTTCTCACATACGCATCTTACTAGTATTCTAAAGGTAATTGTGATCTCTTATGAACATGTCTGACACTAGATATCAGATATGAAAATATTAAACCATATTCAGTGAGAGAAGTGTAGAGTATGCTAACACACTCCATCACTTCAGGGTGATATTTTGGTTGATATATGGCTGTATGCAGAGTCACTTTCCAGATGGAATAGGGGTATGCTGGGTCAAATGAAAATTGACTCCTCTCCCTACTCAGTTCCCCATTCCTGCCCTAGAACAATTGTGTGTTCATGAAACAGATAAAAGTCACATAAAACAAGATGTTTCTCTGTCAGGACACTTAGTCACATTAAAAATTTTGTACATTATTCTATTTACTTCAACCACTTCATAACGTATCCAACCTAGCCTATAGTGCACAACTAGATGAAACACTAAAAAGTGTCTATCCAGAAATGCAGTGAACACATGAAACACTAGCCATGGTCCTATGCTGTTGGGAACAATGTACCTTTAAGACAGTGTAAAAATAGTTTGTATGGTTGTAAATGAGAATTAACACCAGGTTTCAACCCTTAGTCATTACCACTGTATATAAGTGTTCTAAAACCCAAGACAGCTGTGGGTTGAGGATAGTGGATTGGAGAAAGAAGTTGGTTTGGTGAGTTTGGATAGTGCAGATTGTTACGGTAAGAGATGGTGTATGTCAGAGCTTTTGTTGTACATATTGCAACTGGAAATTAAAAGCCTCCAAGGACTTTAGAAGAAGTCAACTGTGTCTGTGCCTCATTTCAGGTTGGTCAGTGGCTTGTTGCCAAATACTGCATACTGGGTTGTGCTACTGTACTCTGCTGCTTGTGAGGTACTGTTGAGATCAATCACCTCAGACAGTGCTAAATGTTGGCACTTCTGTTTGGGCCTAATTTGTTTTTGTCACTGCACACTTGCAGTACACAGAGGGGAGCTAACATATGCTGTCCTTTTCCAGGGCTATCTGAATTTTTTTAAAATGCTTGAACACAAAACAAGAGTCTGCTGTTGATTTCTTTGGGCCTTCAGAGTTTAGACCAAAGCTCAAATTTAGCTCCTGTTTCAACTATGCCTTTCTTAGGAGTTACGCTTCGGAGTTATTTCAGTGAAGAAGCTTCACATCTCCACTGTGCTGAAACATAATGATCTTCAGTTCCACCATATTCTCAGAGGGAAAGCTGTTAATTGGAGGGAGCGGAGAGAAAAAAAACTTGTTCCAGGCATCTCTAAGGGCCTGAAATTCTCTGGCAGATGGATGAGGCAAGGGAATTTGCAACACATGATGTGCTGAAAACTCAGGTTGATTTTTTTTTTTCACAGTTACGAGTTCATCTCTTTATAGGCAGTAGGGTGGAGGAGTTGACATTGTTTCCAGCAACTGACACATAGCCAACTATGATTTTGTTGTTAATCTAATTAAATATATATACATATACATTTCTTTGCAACTGCTTTTTGAACATATTGAAATACTTATATATCATAGTCAGGTCCCCAAGCCTCTCCATACAGAACATGGTTTCCAGACCTTTCACCATTTTGGTCACCCTCCTCTGGACACACAACAACTTGTCAACATCTTTTTTGAAATGTGGTGCCAGAACTAGACACAGGAGATTATCACACACAGATGGGATAGGGATGGGATTGCTCCCCCATCATTAACCCATCTGGGACTGCAACAGCATGAAAGACTTTCAAATCATAGTGTCAATCCCAACATTAACTCATCACTGAAGTGGCATTGCAATAACACAAACTTCCGTTAATGCAAAATGCTGACCCCAATGTCACATTAATGATGGGATAATGATGAATTAATGATGGGGTCTGCACAATGTCATCTGAAAGTCTTTTGTGCAGTCACCGTCAATCGTGCTTTTTAGATGTCTTAATGACGGGATCACATGGGAAGGACGGGATAGAAACAGGACAAGGACAGGATAACCCCCATGTGATAATCTCCACAGTATTCCAGGTGAGGTCTGACAAAAGCAGAATAGAGTGATACTATTACCTTCTTGGATCTAGACACTATATTTCTACTTAAGCAGCCTAGAATGCTATGGCTTTTTTTAGCTGCCACATCACACTGTTGACTCATGTTCAGCTTGTGGTATACTAAGACTCTTAGGCCCAAAACAGATGGGCAAAATGGGGTGTGGCGGTAGAAATCCTAGGGTTAGGTAGTGTGCACCATTCGCATGCTCCCTAACCCTAGTCCATGGTGGCGGCAGCGGCATCATGGTGGCCTCCCGTCCACACAAGGACCCCCATGATGCCACTTCCACCACTGCATGCCCAAATGTAGCACACAGGAAGTGGCATCATGACAGCGCCACTTCTTGGTTGCGGCACCACAACAAAGGAGCTGCTCTAGGCAGCTCCTTTTTGTTGCGGTGCCGCAAGCTTCATTCCCACACGACAACCAGTTGGCCGCAGGAACGTAGCCATGGGAGAAAGGGGCCGGGTGGCCCCTTTCTCCCATGGCTGCACCTATCGGGGTGTCCTGGGGCATGAAGCCCCAAGGACACCCCTTTTCAGGACCAAAGAGAAGCAACCTGTACCACGCCTTAGATTCCTTTCACATGTACTGTTGTCAAGTCAGATATCCCCATTCTGTATTTTTGTATTTTTCTGCCTTACTGTAGTACCTTACATTTCTCCATATTGAATTTCATTTTGTTAGTTTTGGCCCAGCTTTCTAAGCTATTATGGTCATTTTCCATTTTGATCCTGTCCTCTGGGGTATTTACTACCCCTCTTAATTTGGTGTCATCTGCAAATTTGAGAAGCATGCCCTCTATTCCATCATCTAAGGCGGGATACAAACCGCCACTTTGCGGCGGTCTGCCACCGCCGCCGGTTAGTCCACAGGGGAGCCGGAGCCTCCACACGGCGCGGCTCCCGTGCAGACCGAAAAAGAAGCTCCAAAATGGAGCTTCTTTTAGAGTCGCGTTTGCGACGTAGCGAGGCGCCAGGGGCGCACTCGCTATGTCACAAAGGATGCGATGTGTACGGACGCTCAGCATCCGATACGCAAAGATGGCGCCGGCCATGTAGAAGGGCCGGCGCCATCTTGTACGAACGGAGTCCGTATTAGGTCCAGGGGCGTCTAGAAGAGACGCCCCTTTTTTAAAATGGGACGTCCTCTGGACGTCCCAAATGCCGGTTTGTAACCGGCCTAAGTCATTTATAAATATATTAAGTAGCACTAGGCCCAGGACAGAACCCTGTGGTACTCCACTAGGCACTTCTCTCCAGGATGCAGAAGATCCATTAGTGAGCACACTTTGGGTTCAGCTGGTCAACCAATTACAAATCCATCTAATTATAGCATTGTCTAGGCCATATTTTACTAGCTTGTTTGCAAGAATGTCATGGGGGACTTTGAAAAAGGCCTTACTGAAATTGAGATATGCTAAATGCACAGCATTCCCTTCATCCACCAAGATGGTGATTTTATATACATATAAAAGGCAGATCAGATTAGTATGGCATGAGTGCTTTTTGAGAAACCCATGTTGACTTTTTTTTTATCATTATGGCACTCCTTTCTAAATGCTTACAGACATGTTTAAAGATCTGCTCTAGACTCTTTCCTGGTACTGATGTCAGGCTGACTGAGTGGTAATTGTTTGGATACACTTGTTTTCCATTTTTGAAAATGGGGACAACATTTGCCTTCCTCTTTTCTGCTGAGACTTTCTCCTGTACTCCAGGAATTCTCAGACTATTGACAGTGAATTATTTACAAGCATTCTGAAGCTTGTCTTAATACTATGACATGCTAGACATTCACTTCTTGTTAGACTAATTAAGTCTTAACTCAGAAATAGGATTAGGCACAAATTTCTTCAGCTGTAAAAATCAGGACTACATACTTATATCATTTTCTAATATGAGTTTAGGGGGGAAAAGTCCTTGTTGGGCAAGACTGCAAGAATTTTCATAGGTCCTGAATTGTTTTGCATTCAAAGATTTTAGGAGCCCTGGTGGTGCAGTGGTTAAATGCTGGTACTGCAGCCACAATGTTGTGAGTTCAAAGCTGCAGGGTTCCAGGTTGACTCATCCTTCCATCCTTTTGTAGGATGGTTAAAAGAGTACCAAGCTTATTGGGAACAACTGGCTAACACACTGTAAACTGTGTGTTTACTATGAAGCAGTATAGAAATGTATAGTGCTAGTGCTAATGCTATTGTGTTGTTGTTGTTTTTGTTTGTTTGTTTCAGCAAATATATACCATTTGGGCAAAAAAAAAACATTGTTTGTGTGAATATATCTTGGTATAGCATATTTTTCATTAAACATCTAGAAATACAAAAAAAAATTGAAAAGTGCATAAAAAGTCTCATAATACGTCAAGCTGTATCAACACATTCTTCTATGTGGATGAAAAATTTGTCAATATTTTTTCACATCCCAAGCAGAAATCCCTTTCTTTTGACAGAAATGATGTTCTGTTAGCAGAATTCTCTTTTGCCAGCCAATCTCAGAATGCAATCCTATTTCACAAAGATGGCAAATAGCTAGTTGAGATAATATAAAGCCAGCTGAACCTTTGCTGAATCCAAACCATTCTCAGTCTAAGATGCTGGAAATTAGTTCTCAATCTTCAATATGGCCTAACTTTGTGGCATCATTGTGCCCATATCCATGGGCTGCATCAACTTTGATAAGTCATACTTCAATGCACCCTTCACTCTGTCTCTTCTCTAGTCCTTTTTTTCTGTCAATAGATCTTATTCAGCAGAGCAGTCCTTCCAGAAAATTGCTCTGTCAACAAATCTAGGTCAGCAGGCAATGAGACTTGCCTAATTCTATCTCCTTGCAGCTGGCACATCTGTAAGTTAATATTGCAGTGCCTTTTAAAAAAAAATAAAGGGAAATACATTCTTAGTTCTGGACATTCTGTGTTATAATTCATTCAGAAATTATTATTTTTTAAAATGTAAAGTAGAAAACAATAATAAAGCTATTATTAATTCTTCCAAAATAGATCCACTGAAAAATTCAAAATATTTAACAGTATATCAAGATGCTAACATTTTTACATCCAGCCACCATAGTAGGGTTGATAAATTGTGAAGAACTTTTTTTTCCCTCCCCTTTCACTTGACACTGTAATCCCAGATTGGTTTCAGTTTGACAGTTGCAGTACAATCCTAAAATTAAACAGAGGGTGCAAAGTGGTTCACCTTGTACCTTTATCAGCAGCCACCATGCAATGAGCTCATCAAACCTCAGTCTCAGACTCAGACCTAATCAGTGTTAACACTTTATTCTGGCATCTAAAACTGATTCACAGCATGGAGGCAACATATGAGTGCAAATGCTAACAGAACGATGCTGAGTCCCCCTTCACTGGCACTGAGACAGGCAGACAAGCTGGCCATAGCAGTGGTGGCAGCAACAGCAGCTGACATTACTGGAGGGCAGGTTAATTAACATTTGGAAATTAAACAGTACAACATGACTAGCAAGCATGAAAATAGGGATTACTCCATCATTTAAAGCAGACAAAAAGTAGAAGCAATAATGGTGCAAAAATTAAAAAGTTTGGTACAGATTGTGCACAGTGTAATGGGAATGTTAGAATAATCACCTAAGATGATGGATCAGAATGACAGTATGATATAGAGTGTGTTTGGAAAAGTTACTTTTACCACTATAATTCCAAGAATGCCCAAGAGGTTGTAGTGAGATTTTCCCCCCAAGTTCCAAACATGGTAGTATTAAATTTCTAGCATCATATATTTTAGTTGAAAGCTGTTCTTTGATTCACAGTCATTTTTATGTATTTACTCCTTCTACATTTGATCCCCTCCCCAGTAATAAAATACAAGAACCTTTCCAAATCAGTCAAATAAAACATGAAATTAGAACCATGAAAACTATTTAAAGTATTCAATTAATGCCACCAATTAATTAAAATATGCCATTAATGCCACAAAGCCAGTGAACAATAGTGCACCAGTTGTTTGCTATGAACAGCTATGCCAGCCCATCAAAGGTTTTTCAAACTCAAAATGTGCCTGTTTATAGCAAAAAGCAGTTGTGGCAGCATGAGATCTGTGAATGGATTGCCAGCTGTTTTTTAACATTTCAATAGGAGCAGCAGAAATGGACTGTTAACATTTTCTAATGTGTTTTTCCCAAGGTAAATTAAGTGTCCTCCTAGCTATAATTTACCTCACAGGAAGAACACAGGCAAGTAACCTCTCTGCTCCCAGGATAAACAGCAGTGGGTGAGCATTCTTGAGAAAATTATTGTAGGAGCAACAGCTAAAATCTGTTCCCTCAGACTTCCATCCCAACTTGATCCCTCCACCCTTTATGGCTGCCATTAAATTATTTTTTAAAAGGTGGACATAGGTCCAAAACACACTGCAGAAATAATCCCGTTTGAGACTGCTTTAACTAGAGAATGCTGGGAATTGTAGTTTATTGTGTACTTTGACAGAGAAGGCTAAATGACTCACAAAACTCCAGTTCACAGAATTCCCTAGCATTGAGACAGGGCAGTTAAAGCGGTCTCAAACTGGATT
Source organism: Sceloporus undulatus (assembly GCF_019175285.1). Classification (NCBI taxonomy): domain Eukaryota; kingdom Metazoa; phylum Chordata; class Lepidosauria; order Squamata; family Phrynosomatidae; genus Sceloporus; species Sceloporus undulatus. The sequence continues at coordinate 214,811,906 of NC_056525.1, read as the reverse complement.
ATTTCTGCAGTGTGTTTGGACCATACCATCTTGGATCTCTTGTGATAACATCTAGTTGTAGCATTGCCTTTCTAGAATCTAGAAAAGAAGTAAGTAGGTTTTCTGGTATATCTTGTACAAAAATAGTAAAAACTAATGATGCACTAGTACTTCTGTTTAATCCCATTCCTCTTCCCTTCTCTACCTCCTGACTATCTTTCCAAATCTTCCCCCCTTTTTGCTCAGACTGGTTTATATAGAAGTTAGGGGTGCCATTGTGAAAGATGATTGAATAAAATCAAGGCAGAAAGCACAAAAGTGGCTCTACAGCTGAATTATTAAGAAAACAAAAATAATGACCACAGAGGAGCTACATAATTTTAAAGTAGACACTGATGAAATAGAAATAATTTTCAATTGAAAAGGTTTTCAGTTTTCCATATTTGGGCTCAATCATCATTCAGAACAGAGATTGCAGTCAAGAAATCAGAAGAAATCATGGACTATGAAGGAACTAGACAGGATCATGAAGTGAAAAGATAATATTATTAAATACTGAAGTTGGGATTGTCCTTGCAATCATAGTTCCCATTTCTATATATGGTTGTGAGAGCCACACAGCAAACAAAGCTGATAAAAAGAAAATCAACTCATTTGAAATGTGATACTGGAGAAGCGTTTTGTGAATACTCTGGACTGCTAAAATAACAATAAATGAGTCCTAGAGCAAATCAGAACCAAAATCTCCCTAGAATCAAAGATGACTAAACTAAGATTATCATACTTTGGCCATACTGTGAGAAGAAAGAACTCACTAGAAAATATACTAATGCTTGGTAAAGCAATAGGAAAAGAAGAAGAGTGTATACCAGATAAAAGATTCAATCAGAATCCATGGCAGTCACTCTGCAAGAACTAAGCAGGGCAACTAAGTAGGGGGCCATGGAAGTATCTCATTCATAGGGTCACCATAAGTCCACTTGAAGGCAGTTAACAACAACAAGGGATGTGAAAAAATCTCACTGGATTTCTCAATCTTGGCAAGAAAATTGATTTTTCCAGAAAAATGTGGGAGGTCTTGCAACAGGGGAATCACATGATCCCGGTAATCCCATTTTGGAGGAAAGGAGAGCTATAAATTCAGTCAGTCAGTCAATCAAACTCCCTAATAAAGAACAATCGGGACAGATTTATTCCTTTCTGGACATAACAGGAAATGGCAAATTACATAACAAAGACAAAATTAAAATTAAAAGGGGTGGTGGTGGACCTCATGGGATAGGTAACTGCTTCTGTTGTTAGAAAGTAACAAAATGAAATGCTATTCACATGTCTTTGTCATTCTTCCATAGACAACATGCTAATTATTTCAGTATAATTCAAATTTCTGACAGTATACGTCAGGAGTAGGCAACCTACGGCCTGCGGGCCGGATGCGGCCCAGCAAGGCCTTGGGACTGGCCCCAGCCCAGTCCTGCTGCCAATTGCTGCTGGAGCCTTTGGCCTCACGCATGAGGGCATGGGGCCTTTGGCCTATCAGGAGGATGCAGGCAAGGGGGGGCAAGCAGCAGGCAAGGGTGGCAAGCGGCGGGCAAGGGGGGCAATTGTCTATAGAAGCCTCAGAAACATGCATTTATATTAACATTTTTTAAAAAATCAGCAATTTTTTTCGCATGTCCCCCATTTTTATGAAAGTGTCCTCCATTTGAAAATTTTGTCCTACATTTGTCCTTGTTTATTTATTTATTTTATTTTTTTAATTATTTATTTTTCGGCTTCGGCCCCCCAGTTGTCTGAGGGACAGCAACCCGGCCCCCGGCTCAAAAAGGTTGCCTACCCCTGATATACGTGCTGCCAAAGTGAGCACAATGCACCAACATTGTCAATGATATGGTTGAACACAATTTCATAACAATGACTTATATGATTTAATCTTGAATCATACAGCATCACTAAAAACACTATTAAGTTTATCGCACTGGGGTTAAAACGTTTCCCAGTGTGTTCTAATGTGCCAGCACGCACTGAATGTGACAGGAACGCGATGGGGCCAAGAACCCCATTTTACTGCACACTGGAACGCCGCCTTTGCCACCGGGCATTCCAATTGCGTTTCCGTTGCGTTCCAGAGGGTGCCATTTCTGAGAATGCTTTGAAACAGTCTTAGTCTTACTGAGGCCGGTTACAGACCGGCACTTTAGTGCGTGACGAGCACGCACTAGGGTTACAAAAGGGCGGTGCTTCCATACGGCAGCGGCTCTTCCATACGGCCGCTGCCGTGAGGACGTCACGGCAGCGCCGCCTCTAGACGGGGTGGCGCGGATGTGACATCCTTGCTCCACGCCAGGGCGCTTTTGGAGCTCCTTCCTGGTTTAGTCCGCTGGGTGCAGCCTTCAGACGGCTGCACCCAGCGGACTAAAAGAGAAAGGGGCCAAGCGGCCCCTTTCTCCTTCTCCCCGCCGCCGCGGGGTGTCCTTGGGGCTTGAAGCCCCAGGGACACCCCTTTTCAGGCTGCGGGGAAGTGGCGTTTAGCTGCTTCCCCGCAGCCTGAAAAGCGGCGGATCGGGGCCTCAGCAGCTGCCGCTCTGCACACTGAGGCCCCGATACACCGGGGAAAGGGCGGGTGCAGACCTCCCCAAATGGGCGGTCTATAACCCGCCTGAGATACTGATGATTCCTTATGAAAAAGTCTCCTGATGTTATATAAAGCCCTACATGGCCTGGGTCTAGTCTACTTGAAGGAATGCCTCCTCCCATACAATCCTTACCGTACACTCCGATCCTCTGGGAAAAACCTCTTACAATCTAGCAAGACCAGACTGGTGGTGACCTCCTGGAGGCCCTTTTCTGTCTCCGCTCCAAAAACTTGGAATGACCTGCCGGAAGAGATTCGCCAATTATCCTCACTCAAGGCTTTTAAAAAGGTGACAAAAACCTTTCTCTTCCGGCAGGCCTTCCCCAATTGATAATATCCAGAACCAATTGAATCCCCCTTTTATTATTTTTATTATTTGTGATTTGTTTTTAACTTTGACGTACTTTTTAAACATTTTTTTTTTTACTGTTTAGTTTTATAGTTGGGAGGGAGGGTTGGGTCGGGGTTTTGTGGGGCTTGTTGTTTTTATTGTTGTATATTGTATTTTCTTTGTTGTTACCCGCCTCGATCCTCAATCGGAAGAGGCGGAATATAAATAAATATTTATTATTATTATTATTCTAACATTTTGCCCTTGTATATTGAAAAAGTCTAATTTAGTTATAGTCCATATTACTAAGAACAAGAATAACAACAATAGTATTTCGTAGGTATACATGGCATTATTCAGAATTATATAAGGAAAACAGAGACAATGAAGAAGAAATTTATGCAAAATAAAATTACATGTGCTCACACGGTGCAATTAGGGGGTGACAATCCATTTCTGCTATTTACGATTATAATACTCAACCCTAACAAAATTCAGTTCTCTTATCCTTGATAAAGAAATGACAGTACATTTATTAGCTTCAGCAGCTGACATTAATATAAAATCCATGGCCCAAATTTCAAACTAGCAAAGCAAAGTGGTCAGTATACATCCACAATAACACATGTCTATAAATTTCTCTGCTAACTTCTCATCCTAGATCATGAAGTATTTTGAAAGATACTGATTCCCGTATTTGTACTGAAGAGGCAAGGATAGAAAGCTGTGACTGAATTTAATACTTACATCTTCTTGAGTATCTTGATAACACCCTGCAGCTTTCCTATGAATTCTGGAGAGCCAGAATGCAATCTCTGGGGACCTTTCACCTGATTCATGTAGAACTTTACATTGTGACTGTCAAAATCTTCACTGGTTATATAATTATTTCTGACATAACAAGAATGTACCCTAGGGAGGAGAGAAGAGATGGAGTGCTACTGTTAGGGCAAGATAATCTTACAACTTCCAATATCTTAAGTATAATTTAATAGGCAGTCTACTCACATGCTTATATATGCCACTTGTGAAGAAACTAAGATTGCCACAGAAATTTCACTTATAATTCAAAGTAAAATTGGAGTTCAGTCTCAGGCAAAACATCTGAAAAATTCTGAGGCAAGTCAATAAATTTCAATAAGGGACCCAAAACTTCTCACAAAACTTTATGCCCATCTTTGTAATAACAGTAAATGGTAAAGTTAAAGGTTTCCTTTTTGACATAATTGTCTAGTCATGTCTGACTATAGGGGTGTGCTCATCTCCATTACTAAGCAGAGGGAGCCAGCATTGTCCAAGATGGCCAGCATTACTGCATGGAACATTGTCACCTTTCCATTAAAGTGGTACCTATTGATCTACTTGCACTTTTGTGTGCTTTCGAAGTGCTATGTTGGCAGAAGCTGGGACTACTGATGGGAGCTCACTCCATCACATGGTGCTTTAGTCATAAACTATTGATCTGCTGACTCGCAATTGTCGGAGTCAGCATCTTAACCACTAAGCCACCACATACTAACACTAACTTTGACCTAAAACAGAATTTGAAGCAAATGTTGTGTCTTCTCCTCCAACAGACCATCTGAAGAATTTAAAGGAAGCCAAAAGAATTCTGCTATAGTCAGGAAAACTTTTCAAGGGCATTCCACTTCCCCAAAGTTAGAAGCTAGCCAAGGCCTGGTTTTGGGAGAGATGAGTCATAACTCTATTTTTCTGTATCTGATATGTTCAGATAGGTTGGGAGAACAGAAAGAAGATAAATATAAAAGAATATAGTGCTCCAAGACTCAGGAGAATGTGGAAAACACTAACGAGATGATGATGACATTTCCTCTTTTTCCTTGGAACTAGAGCCCAAGGTGGATTCCAAAAATTAAAAGACACAGGTAAAAATACATATATAGAGAAACATGCAAAAAGTTGTTGTTTTTTTCAAAAACATAGTTAACTCTATAGAACTGAAACCATTAAAAATATAAGTTACAAAGCAAGGAATGAAATATACAACACACTAATAAAAGTTCTTTCCTTATAGAACAGTAACTTCTCAAAAGACTGTTAGAATAAAAAAATTCTTCATCTGTCAACAGAAAGAAGGTAGTTCCAGAGCTGAGGAGCAGCCATCAAGAAGACCCTCTCCTGTGTTCTCTCTAGTCATGTCTAAGAGTTGTGCAACCTAGAGAAATGCAGACCCTTCCCCCCAAAGATCTCACAACACAAGCAGGTCATATAAGGGGATGTTTCTATGCAAGAATATTATTTCCTGTGTTGAAAACACTTTTTTTCTCTCTCCAAAACAACCATGTGAAAATTTTGCACAGAACAGAACTGTGGAAATTCTCGTCTGACTAGGATTCTTATCTGTCTTTCACAACACTTGAAAAACATGGGGGTTTTTTGACAAATTTTCATGTTCTTCCCAAATATTTTAATCCCTATAGCAAATTGAGCACCTATATCCCAGGGCATTGTATCAGAGGAATATTTTGTCTCCATAAGAAGTACCAAATAAAGTTTTGTTTATGAGCTCACTCCTTCCATGTAAATAATCTCCTCACTTTTCTTTAAGCATGCACAAGGTCCTCAAAAAGAAAAGGGGAAAAAAAGCAGTGCAAAGAGGAAAAGTACAATTGCAGCAAGAAAAAAATAACATCAACTGCAACGTTAAATCAGGCAATAAATTCAATCTCATATGCATCTCCCTTGTTCTTTTACAGCATATTGCTTTACAGTTAATGTGTATAATCTTATTAGCTGATTGCATTGATCCCCAGTTCACTTGTAAGCAAAATTACTCTGAGCACATAGTGGTACTTAAAAGTAATTCAAAGTCTCTATTAAAATGAGGATTTGGGTGCATCAGCAAGGAAGAAAGCCTAAACTGCTAAAATATTTCTTCCATTTAAAGATTGGACAATTTGCTGATCTGTAAAACTTACTTTTCTGTTAAAAAGGGAAGGGGTAAGGAAATCTGAAGTGCTATAATTTCCTGGATGCTTTCCTGAAAGCAAAGAGATTGACTTTCTGTCTACAATCAGCTAGAAGTTCTGTCTCTGTAAACACTGGGCTAGATTAAAGTTTAAATGATAAATTCCCAGGAAAGAAAGGTCACACTGGTGTGCAATCTTCTTCCAAGGCACTCCTCTTTGCTAAATAATATTGGCTGATGTGAATGTTGGCAAATGTATACCTCTTCTTGATTTCTCCTAAGGATCTCAAAGGGAAAACAATCTTCAGTCAGGTTACCATATCTATCAAATATAACTCTTTGGGGGACATATTAGCATGGTTTAATCTGAGCTACCCTCTGATTGCTGTTCCTCCTCCTTTTCTTAATGCTAGCAATTTGCCATTCTTTGGGTCTGTTTCATTCATGTTGTAAGGCTTTAACAAAGATTATAAAATTCCCACATAGAAATTCCTTTGGAAAGAATATGAGCCATGTGTAGGCTGCTATATGTGATGGATGCACACAATTATTATTATTATTACTTTTTTTGCTGCATGCAGACACACTTTAAAAAATAATAATAGCCTACCCCAACTGCTTTCTGAATCTGCAGAGGAAGAGTGATAAAGTCCTGACATCAGCATCCTGGTTTGTGAATATTCCTCTGCCAAATGAGCCCAAAATAGTTGCCAGGTAATGAGGAAAAGGAAAGTAGTCAGCAATCTTCATATTATCAAGCTTCAGTGATTAAATGGAAGATTTCAGTCTGCAGCCAAAGCTAGGATGATTTTTTGTTGGTGGTGATTTTATAGCTAAGATATGTAAAATACAGCTCCTACATCTTGCTCCTTACTCCTCTTTCTCTTTCGCTCTCTTTCCCTCTCCTATCCTATCCCAAACCCACTATGCACCATATACAACACTCAGAGTAGGCAAGCACCTATGACAAAAGGAGCTCTCTCCAAATCCTCAGGGCCCCAAAGATTCCTTGAAAGAATGTTATATTTCACATATTAAAATTACTTTTATTATCACTAATCTTTAAAGAGAGGTTCTATAGGAGGTAATTTCTATTTGGTGGTCTATTTGGAGCTGGAAAACAATGGTGGTCTCTCTTCTGAACCACAAGCTTTTTTCCAGAGTTCTTTCATCATTCCTCTTTCCTTTTCATTAATCAAATACATGAGACAAAGTCAACCCTATCCCTTTGAAATGTGTTTTAACTCACCACCACTTTACAAGATGGTGTTCCTTTCCTCCCAAAAGAACGTAGATGGTGGCTAAATGCACCTGCTGAAGAAGGATGTACCTTGACACCAACAAACCAAAGCAGGTCAGCTGATGCTTTCTAAACCCTATAAAAGGTTCTGGGTCAGCCCTTCTGTGTGATGACTTGAGTGCTAAACTTACACATGGTCTTGCAGCTGATTTATCACAGTGATAAATCAGTGATATTCCTTTCCCTTTGGCTGCTGGGGATGCAGAGAACGTTCGAAATTATTTGAAAAATGGTTGAAAAGGCATTTCTCAAGTGTTAAGAAAATTTTCCAAGAGGAATCTTAAACTGATGAGAAGGGATAAAGACATTCTATGCAAAATTTTCAGGTGGTTATTTTGTGCAGAAATATATTTTTTCTGAAGAAAAACGTGCAGAAAATGAATCTATTCTCTATGGAATAAATACCTTGTTTGTGCACAGAAAAATGCTGTTTTCTGTGCAAAGCAACCATACACAATTAAAAAAAAACATTTTTGGCAAAACAATTGTTGAAACTGCACAGTTTCTTCAAAAACAACATTGTTTTGGAGAAGATAACATGACCTTCCAAAAAAAAAAAACCCCACACTGTTTTTGAAGACTTTCTTGTATGCAAAAAATGTTAAAACTATTTGTTCCTTCCTTTGAGAAGAAAATTAATGAAGAATTACATCATATTTGGCTGAGCTGGAACAGAATCCAAAACTGTATCTGTATGGGACAAATAGCATATCCTCTCCCCATCCTCCTGGTGATCAGTCTAGCTGATTAAGGATCCAGTCTTCAATTCTGGTAGAAACTGTCCTGATTATGTATGGCCAGTTCAGCACCACACCCACACTATGCCACCTGAAAATGGATTTTATAAACTCATCTTTTGTTCCACATCTTACCAGAAAAGCCAGAACCCTTCACAGCAATGCTAGGTGGCTGTTCACACATGCATCCTGCTGTGCCACTCGCCATCAGCACAAGTCTAAAGTCAGACTGAGGTGCTAAGTCATATGATCAATGCTGTGCACCTCATTTTTGGCCTCAAAGGGAATAGCTTGCACTGATGACAGTGCTGGTGGGTGCCACAGTGGGACACAGGTGAGAACAGGCAGCCAGCATTGCTGCAGAGTGCTCAGATAATGGGAAATTTGGGATAGCATTGAGGTTGCTCCAGAGTATTCTGGTCCAAGCGGATAGAGCCCAAAAGCTATGTAGAACTGATTAATGCTGTTACCATACCATGAATGTCTACGGTACATCCAATATCGGCACGTTACAGACCACCCAAAACGGGCAGTCTGCCACCGCCGTCATTTGCAGTGCGGAGGAGCCCCAGCGTCCAAACCGCACGGCTCCTCCGCACTGCAAAAAGAAGCCCCTAAATGGCACTTCTTGTTGTGGCACGCTTATGATGTCGCGAGGCACCAATGACGCACTCGCAGTGTCATTTGTGCTGTGTGACGTGCGGACGCAATGTGTCCGCTACGTCAAGATGGTGGTGCCCGTGTGGAACGGGTGCTGCCATTTTGTTCGCACTCCGCATGTATTAGGATTAGGGGCATCAGGAAGTGATGCCCCTTTCTAACCCTAGTACATGCGGTGCACGTACTATATGCCCATGCAGAACGGGCCCTCAACAATATCAATTCTAACCAAAGAAAGGTAAAAGAAATGAGCATATCTGCCATCAGTCCTTTTCTACAGCAAAACAAGACAGTGACTTGGGTCCATGCACTCAAGCAGAAAATGAATTTACCTTCAACTACTAATTTTTGTATTCCACAGCTGCTCTATGGCATGTGGTGGTGATGTGTGACCCCATATCATCATATCATCATTCCCTGTGTATCTTTGGGGGGGTTTCTCACATTAAATACAGCTTGGAAAGGATGTATAACTTACACTATTTTTCTTTTGTCAGGAAGGCAAGGTAACATGGCTTTTTCATTAACGAATATGGTTGGATAAATTGCCATAAACTTTTTATGAGCTTCCTCGGTGGTGTACAGATTATATCTGAAGAGAAATATGAGGAAAAGAATACAATTTACAATAGCAAAGTTCTGGGGAATGGTGTTACTTCTCCCAAACCTGTACTTCAGTTATAGCAAGAACCAACATGTTTCAACACAGAAGTTACAAAAGTTTGTTTTGGACTACAGTTTCCAGAATCCCTGAGCCAATGTGGCCAGTGGGCACATGCTATTTAACATTTACATGAAACAGCTGGGAGAGATCATCCGGAGACATGGGGTGCGGTGTTATCAGTACGCTGATGACACACAAATATATTTCTCTGTGTTTCCAACTGATGCAGTGACCAGGGATGGCATCTCTCCTCTTGATGCTTGTCTGGACTCGGTAATGGGCTGGATGAGGGAAAACAGACTCAGACTGAATCCAGAGAAAACGGAAGTACGTGTGATAGGTTCCCCAGGTCCAGGTTTGGAGATTTGTCCACCTGTCCTAGACGGGGTCACACTTCCCCTGAAGGACTCTGTTCGCAGTCTGGGGGTGCTCCTGGACTCGTTGCTTCACCTTACATCTCAGGTGGATGCGACGGTCAGGAGTACCTGTTATCAGCTTCGGTTGATACGCCAGCTGCGACCCTACCTGGGCCGGGGGGACCTTGAAACAGTGGTACACGCTCTGGTAACCTCTCGTTTGGATTTCTGCAATGCGCTTTACATGGGGCAACCCTTGTACCAAACCCGGAAGCTTCAACTGGTCCAGAATATGGCAGCAAGGCTGGTCACTGGATCTTCCAGGGCCAGCCATATAACACCGGTACTTAAAGATCTACATTGGCTGCTTATTCGCTTCCGGGCACAATACAAGGTGTTGGTTATCACCTATAAAGCCCTAAATGGCTTGGGCCCAGGGTACTTAGAGGACCGCCTCTCTCTCCATATAATCCACCCCGCACTCTCAGATCGGGTGATAAACATCTCCTAAGAGTTCCAGATGCTAGATGAGCCATCACTACACAAAGGGCCTTTTCCACCTCGGCCCTTAAGCTCTGGAACTTGATCCCCGACGAGCTCCGCTCGACCCCCTCCCTAGCCCAATTTAAAAAAGGGCTGAAAACATATCTTTTCAAACAGACATACCCCCAATAGCCCTGTTGTGATCCCTCTCCCCCTCACCGTTGTTACAATTGCTGCTAGCTTGGAATTGTTATTGTTGTTGTTTTATATAATGTTTTATATAATGTAATTGTAAATTTCTGACAATGTTTTTATTGTAAATTGTATGTTGTTGGATTGCAAAATCCACCATTGCAACCCGCCTTGATCTCTGGAAAGGCGGGCTAGAAATAAAGCTATTATTATTATTATTATTATTATTATTATTATTATTATTATGCTGGCTGGAGAATTTAGAAGTAGTAGTCTTAAAAGGGGGTTGTTAGTTTTTTCAGTATCTGTTTCAGTATCCTGCCCCCTTGAAAATGGATAAAAGTATGATAAAGTGGGCACAAAACATTGACATATTCAAAAAGACCAATGGGAAAAATGGGGGAGGGGTTCTGAAAATTATTCAACTTTTTTATTTTAAAGAAAAAAATTATAATTCCAGAAAAGATGTCAGAGATCTATAAAGGTACTTCTAATGTGTGTTGGAAGTGAACTTATGAAAGGGCAAAAAAACCTTCTGGATGCAAATACATAATGCAATGGAAGATATTTTAAAATGTAAAAGTCAGTTTAAACCTGCTTTTTTATGTATTTATTTCTCTTGGCTTGCACTTCTGTAAGAACAAATTGAAAAGAAGAGCAGGAAAATTATATACAGTAGTATATGGTAACAACAGTTAGAATGTTATGCAAAAAGTTAGAAAGATTTGGCTGATCCCTCCCAAGAAGAAGGTTTATAAAACTTAATGAACTTACTGAAATTGATCAATTGATAAATTTTATAAGAGATGGAACTTTACCCTTTTAAAGAAGACTGAAAATTAGTGGTTGATTATTAGAAGATGAAATGGGAGACATTATTTACCTTAGGATTTACAAAATGGTAAATTTCATCTTTAGCTAGTTGTGTTATTTAAAAATAACCAACAGTATCATTAGAATTTAATTAATGTTTACATTCATTTTAGAAGAAATAAGGGAAGTAGAGATAGTTTGACTATTATTTGTTATTTGATGTTTTTAATTTGTTGCCTGCTTTACTTTACTGAACCCTTTCCTGTATGCTCTACATATTTCCTTCCAACAAAAAGCCTTGGCCTTTAAAACTGGAAACGAGAAGACATTTGCTGTTTCAGGGTATCCACCCAAAGGACCCAGTTCAGTTCAGTTATACTCATTACAAAATAAATGCCACATGTAAATAATGGGTACAAATTACGGTGGCCAGACTGAAAACTGGAAAGGGCTTCTGTTCCTTTAATGGTGTAGAAGAGGGCATTTCAGCAGGTGTTGCTTATCATGCAGTCAGGTAACAAGGAATACCTGCTGAACTTTCCTCTTCTACACAACTATTAAAGATACAGGAGCCCTCTCTAGCTTTCACTCTGACAACCCTAGTATAAATGGCTTTATTATCCAGTTCATACCCATTTCTCATTTATTCAACATGAGAGAGGCTGTTTCACTCACGGTAGCAGTTATTATTATTATTATTATTATTATTATTATTATTATTATTATTATTGATTTCAGAACCTTTCCCTCTACTGGCTACCATTTTATTTTGTCATAAAATGAAAGACTGAGATCACTTTGTGTCCTCTGCACAGAACAAAGCGAAGGAAGGAACCAACCAACCAACCCAACCACCCACCCTTATGTGTGACAATTTTCCTCTCAGAATAACTGGCTACAATGCAACATCCAGGAAGCAGCAACCACTTCCAGGGGTAACAACAAGAAGAAAGAACTGAGATAATAAATCCAGCACACTGTTAGCAGAGGGAAAAGTGCACTAGTAGAGTTCTGATTGCTTTTCCATTTGTGAAAGCAATAGTGCAGTTCCTCATCTCCCAAAGCATGATAAAAATTTGTGTAATGACTTTCACAACCACTTGGACAATGGAAAATTGTGCTGAATCCAACCCTTGCACATAATGTAAACAAGGCATTGAAGAACCAACTTTGGATAAACAGAATAACACTGCTGGATACTGGCCATAATATTTTACTTTGAGTTGCATTTTCCTCTAAATCATTCTTTCCAATTAACCAAATGATTACATTTAAACATTATTCTGTTGCTTTGGGTATTTTATTTATTTATTTATCCCACTTTTCCCTGTTACAGTATTAAAACAAACCACACATCAAATGTAGTTAGAAGAACAACAAGGAGAGGGCCATTCCAGCCTTCGTGGGAAGGGAGTTCCAGAGTCTAGGGCAGCTGCCGAGAAGGCTGTCTCTTGTGCTCTCACCAACCATGCTTGGGGTGATGGCAAAACTAAGAGAAGTGCCTCTCCTGATGATTTCAGAGACTGGACCAGCTAATACAGGGAGTTATGGTCTGCTAAATAGCCTTGACCTGAGCCATATAGGATTTTATAGGTCATAACCAGCACTTGAATTGTGCCCAGCATCAAACTGGCACCCAGTGGAGCTGTTTCAACAGGGCATTGTGTGATTCATATAACCTGCCCCCTTTAACAGTCTAGCTGCAGCTCTTTGAACCAGCTGAAATTTCTGATCATTGAAGGCAGCCCCAAGTAGAGTGTCTAACTGTAGTCAAAATGGGATGTAACTAAGGTATGTACTATTGTGGCCAGATCCAGCATCTCAAGGAATGGGCACAGTTGGCACACAAGCTTTAGATGCACAAAAGCTCTTATGGTCACTGCACAAACCTGGGCCTACAGGTTCAAAGCTGAGTCCAGGAGAACACCCAAGCTGTGAACCTGGGATTTTGGGGGGGAGTGTAACCCCACCCAGCACAGGCAAAGTCCCTATCCTCAGATCTGCCTTTTGAATGAATGAATGAAATTTTATTTCTAGACCGCTATTCCTTGCAGATCACAGCGATTTACAAAAACACCATCAAAACCAATACATAGCCCAACAATACAAAAACCCACCCATACAATTTAAAAACAATACAAGGGAGGGCTTGTCTTCTTCAGGCAGGCAGTTGGAGCCAGCCTGCCTCTCTCCCCCCAAGATGGTGGCTGAAGGGAGGGCTTTTCTTCTTCAGGCAGGCAGTTGGAGCCAGCCTGCCTCTCTCTCCCCAAGATGGTGACTGACCAGGAGCACTTTTGTCTTTTCTGGATTAAGTTTCAGTTTGTTTGTCCTCAACCAGTCCATTACTGACAACAGACATTGATTCAGTACAGAGACAGCTTCCTTCCAGTTTGGTATACTGGTGACACAACATCCCAAAACTTGGACGATCTCTCCCAGCAGTTTCATGTATTTGTTGACTAGCACAGGGAACAAAACAGATGCTGAGGGATCCCACAGGCCCTGCAGATCCTCCAGCACCACCTTCTGGGGTCTCTCCCCTCCAGGAAGGAACAAAGCCACTGTAAAACAATACCTCCAAGTCCCATCACAGTGAGGCAGCCCAGAAGGATACTATGGTTGATGGTATCAAAAGCCACTGAGAGGTCCAACATAACTAACAAGGACACACTCCTCCTGTCCAGTTCCTTGCATAGGCCACCCATCAAGATGACCAAGGCTTTCTTTGTTCCATAGCCAGACCTGAAACTAAATTGAAATGGATCTAGATAATCCATTTCATCCAGAACCTCCTGGAGTTGGAAAGCCACCACAGATTCCAGTACCTTGCTGAAGATGGTAGTTTGAGCCCTGGCTGATAATTATCTATTATAGTGGGATTCAGGAAGGTTTTTTCCAACAAAGGCCTCACACCTGCTTCCTTTAGGCAAGCTGAAATGCTGCATTGTTGTAGGGAGGCACTGACCACTCCATCTACACACTCAGGCAGTCTTCCTCTGTCCTGTTTAATAAGCTATGAAGGACAAGGGTCTAACACACATGTGGTGGCTCTCACCTCTCTGAGGATCCTGTCCACATCATCTGGTTGCATATATGAAAAAATATCCATTAACACTGGACAAACAGGCATGAAAGTTACATCCAGTGGCACTGTATCAACTACAACATCCAAGTCAGGGCAAATCTGAGCAACTTTATATTAATAATTAACTTGGTTTATTTTTTAATTTGTTTTATTTATATACCGCTATTCCAAAGATCATAGCGGTGAACAGCAAGTAAGCTAATTAGCAAGTAAGCTAATTTGCCCCCAACAGTCTGGGTACTCATTTTAGCGACCTCGGAAGGATGCAAGCCTGAGTCGAGCTTGGGCCCTTTTGCTGGTCTTGAACTCGCAACCTTGTGGTTTTGAGTGAATGGCTGCAGTACAGGCATTTACCCACTGCGCCACCAGGGCTCCTAATAGTCAGCCTAAAATTAAAACAAATGGCCACATTAATAATAGGTCAGCAATTTTAAGTAAGACTAAAGGTGTACCCTCCAAATGTCCTGAGTTGGCACCAATAGTTCCAATTAATGCTCTGTCATCCCACATTTTCAGCTGCTTTGGAAATGTAACAATTACGCTTTCCTTTTTGCACTTTTCCTCTTTGTCTTCAGCTTACTTCAAAATGCTTAAGTAATTCATATTCACTTAACTCAGCAGGGAGAGAGGAGAGCAGAAGGTGAACTCTTGCCCTTCCAAGTAGGCTCAGGCAAAAGCAAACTACTGCAGCTTCTCCTAGTTTGCATGTTCTTTCTCATTAATAGCTTAATAGCTTTTGCCATTTTGACCACACTCTGATGTTGCTTGGCCACACGTGTCCTGGTTTTCATCTGCAAAATGTTGGATAGTATGTAAGACCAGACTGCAGTATTAGAAAATGTGTCTAATGTGGTTCCCTTTGGAACACAGCCCATACTGCTTCTAGCTCTGTGCTGGCAGAAAGGTTAAACGTTGTACAATAACCATCTTTTCACAACAGCAGAACAGCAAAATGTGACCTATTACCCTTACTTATATGTAGAATGTTAATTAAAATCTACTGTTAGTGACAACTAGACCAGGCCTATTGAAATCAATGGGATTTAAGGAAGTACAAGCCTTAGAATCATAGAATCATAGAATCGTAGAGTTGGAAAAGACCACTAGGGCCATCCAGTCCAGCCCCCTGCCATGCAGGAAATCCAAATCAAAGCATCCCTGACAGATGGCCATCCAGCCTCTGTTTAAAGACCTCCAAGGAAGGAGACTCTATCACCCTCCGAGGGAGTGCATTCCACTGTCAAACAGCCCTTACTGTCAGGAATTTCCTCCTAATGTTCAGGTGGAATCTCTTTTCCTGTAGCTTGCATCCATTGTTCCGGGTCCTGTTCTCTGGAGCAGCAGAAAACAAGCTTGCTCCCTCTTCAATATGACATTCTTTCAAATATTTAAACAGGGCTATCATATCACCTCTTAACCTTCTTTTCTCCAGGCTAAACATCCCCAGCTCCCTAAGGCGTTCCTCATAGGGCATGGTTTCCAGACCCTTCACCATTTTTGTCGCCCTCCTTTGGACACGCTCCAGTTTCTCAATGTCCTTTCTGAATTGTGGCGCCCAGAACTGGACACAATATTCAAGGTGGGGCCTGACCAGAGCAGAATACAGTGGCACTATTACTTCTCTTGATCTAGACACTATACTTCTATTGATGCAGCCTAAAATAGCATTGGCCTTTTTAGCTGCCGCATCACACTGTTCACTCATGTTCAACTTGTGGTCTACTTGGACTCCTAGATCCCTTTCACACCTAGTTTCATTCAGCCAGGTGTCACCCATCCTATATCTGTGCATTTTATTTTTCCGCCCTAAGTGCAATACCTTACATTTCTCCGTGTTGAATTTCATTTTGTTAGCTTTGGCCCAGCTTTCTAGTCTATTCAGGTCATTTTGAATCTTGATCCTGTCCTCTGGGGTATTAGCTATTCCCCCTAATTTGGAGTCATCTGCAAATTTGATAAGTATGCTCCCAATTCTGTCATCCAGGTCATTGATAAAGATGTTGAATAACACTGGGCCCAGGACAGAGCCCTGTGGGACCCCACTGGTCACTTCTCTCCAGGATGAAAAGGAGCCATTGTTGAGCACCCTTTGGGTTCGGCCGGTCAACCAATTACAGATCCATTTAACAGTTCCTTTGTCTAGCCCACATTTTACAAGCTTGTTTGCAAGAATGTCATGGGAAACCTTATTTATTTCAAGGGGCTCCCTCCTGTCTGAAAGGGCATTAACCCTTTGTTAGCCATTAGTATGTTTTAGTTACTTGTGTTTGTGTGGCAGAAAACATTT
Source organism: Sceloporus undulatus (assembly GCF_019175285.1). Taxonomy (NCBI): domain Eukaryota; kingdom Metazoa; phylum Chordata; class Lepidosauria; order Squamata; family Phrynosomatidae; genus Sceloporus; species Sceloporus undulatus. The sequence goes on along the minus strand of NC_056525.1, from coordinate 214,795,455 downwards.
TTGAAGATAATCATTTGTGGAGTGACAGATATGAAACAATGTGAAGAGAAGTTGCAAAAAGGGGTACAAATAGGTGGAAGAAAATCTGGAAAAGTGCATGGGAAACACATCAAGGACGTGGCTTTTATGGCTTATACCATACAAAACAGAAAGAATATATAGCTTTATTTAATTTCAGAAATATAGTAGCCTCAGAAACAGGCTGGACTTTATGAATTACAATAAGGGGTCTTGTTTGTTAATTTCTTTGGTTAGTGTGGATTTTTGGTTTATTAAACACGACAATATCTTCTTCATAGATTATATTTTAACTTTTCTTAGGACCTGAAAGGAATGTAAATCTCTGCCTTCTATATTAGAAAAGGCAGCAGGTGCAGTCTGATATGCATTTAGCCAATTTCTCCATCATCTAAATATACCCCAACTGGATTTTTTCCCCTTTAATTATGTTCTGTCTTGAAGAAAATTGCTCTTAAGTATGCAGAAATGCATTTTTGAAATGTCCTGAATTTAAAGGTTATGCCATCAATAAATTATTCAGATTCACATCTTTCAGCTCAAAATTTTATTCAGCCCACTTCACTGTGAATTTTAAACTTCATCTCAAAGCTCCATGGACACTTGGACAGAAATATACTCTACGGATAAGTCCTTGTAGCTCCATCAAGACAATTATTTATTAAATAGCGGATTCAAAAGAGAAATCAAATTCACTGCTAGAAGAATTCCTGAGGCACACATGGATGGAAACATCTATCAGAACTGATTTTCATGTACGTATGTAGCTGATGGTACAAAATCCAGATATGAATCCAGATCCACATCACAATGCTCATTGAAGTGTCTGCATCCCATATTTTGGTGTGTAAATTTACAGCGCATTATAAATAAAGGATGATGATGATGATGATGATGATGATGATGATAATAATAATAATAATAATAATAATAATAATAATAATAATAATAGACAGGGATAAAACTTCCGTTCCTGGCCTAGGAGGCATTCAATGTGATTTCAAATTAATTGTGCTAGTATACATATTGTAGACATTCTCTTTTAAATATATATACTATAGAGCTTCTCTTTGAAAATTAGTATTCACTGATTAACAACTTTTCATGTGTGCCTGTGTGTTTGTGAGGTGGATTGTATAATATATTATAGTACATTCATGTACCCAGTGGTAACTGGTGGTTCACATGTCAGTGGGAGAGTGAATCCATTCCCCCATTTTAATCTAAACCTTAAAAGATCAATCCAATGTCCCTATTCTGGGCATAGGGCACTTCACGATGGATAGTTTTTTAAAAGTTTGGACTTAGAAAAAAAAAATCTTGACTGTATCTAGAGTGGATGCAGGGCTCACTGACATGGAAGCGATCAGCCACTACTGCTTACATACATTTCTCATCCCTCTGTCTTTGGCAGAGAAAAAGAAAAAGAAAACAAAAGAAGAAGAAATGCAAGTGCCAAGACATTTTTGACTATTGTATACCCATCCTCCCTGAACTGGTACTTAGTTTCTATTCATCTTTACATTCTCAGTAAAACTTTGAAAATCAATTCAACAATTAGTCTCATTTGCATTGGAACATGAAGAGGATGAATACTTCTGTTAATCAAGATCTCTCAACGCTATTTATTAGCATCTCTCCCACTACTGCAGTTGAAGAAAAACTAGTGCCTTGGGCTTTAGAAAATTCAAGCAAACTGTCAAAATTCCCTACTTGCAGCCTAAGGGCAAACTTGTGTTAGAACAAAGCAACAGGCTGTGTCCTTTTTAAAGTGGTACATTGTTCCAGTCTTGTTCTGCCTGCCTTGATTGATCTACCTGAAAATATTCAAGCCTTCTCATTCCTGGTTGCATTCCTCAAGGATCTATGCAGCCAGCTCATCAGAAAGTGCTTAAAGTCTCTCCCATTCCTACCTTAGAGGTTGCTTTTAGCAAATGATGTAGCTAGCTTATTGAGTTTCTTCATTCTTTCAAGCCATTTCAAGAGAACAGTGTCACATTTCTGTCTTTGATCAGTCCAAAACACTAGTCTTCATGTTATCACTTTGGTTAAATTGATTGTCATCATTTTTTTAAAATAAATAAATAAATAAATAATGCCTTGAAATGTACCTTTTAGACTAAGGATAGGCTAGATGTGATAGCAGAGATCTCTTTTAGGAAATACCAGCCATATAAGCCTCTTATTTGCATCAGGATCAAAGCAATGAAGAAACAAAGATTTAACCTTCTTTTCTGGTACTGTTTCCCAAATGAGCCTTGCTTCTCAAGTTTCTTCTTCTACTTTTTGTTGAAACAAACATGCATACATGATGCATAAGTAAGGTCCCCTTAATAGTTTAAACAATAGCATAAATGATGTTTTTCATAAGAATAATAACATTGTGAGAGAAATGGGAGCAAACCTCCCACAATACAAGGATCTTGCATGCATCTGGGGAATACTTCTGTTATGGGGAAGTAGACTCAAGTCTATGAAAGTTCATGCCCCCAACTTTTTTTCTTTCACATAGGCGGGTTACAGACCGCTGCCGCCGCTTGCTCCGCAAGGGAGCCGTAGCAGCCACACCGCGCAGAGCAAAAAAGGAGCTCCAAAATGGAGCTCCTTCTTGCGGCGCATCTATGACGTCGTGCGGCGCCGCTGGCGCATTCGCGACATCATAGGCGCCGCGACACGTCTGGACGCTATGCGTCCGATACGTAAACATGGCGGCCCCCATGTGGAAGGGGCGCTGCCATGTTGTACGTATGGAATACGTACTAGGGTTAGGGGGGTGCAGAAGCACCGCCCCTTTCTAACCCTAATACGTATTCCATACGTACTTTTTGGCGGTCTGTAACCCACCTTAGTCTCAAAGGTGCTACAAGAACAAGATCCCTTTGCATAATGAGTTTCCAGGCTAACATGGCTATGTCTTTAAATTCACTTACAATACATGGATGCTGATCTGACTCACACCTCTCTGTGGTATCTGTTTTTTACAACTGAAAGAAACAAGAGATCTTTGTATGGAGCACCATCTCATCTACTGGAACCTTGGCAATGTGACTTGGACGGTTGGAAAAAAAAGTGCTTAATTCATTAGTAGGAAACTTGTGGACCTCTACAAGTAGCTGGACTATAACTCTCATGAACCCTTTATTTGCTTTGCTGGCTCATTCTAATCGGATTTTCAGTCCAGCAACATCTGGAGAGCCATGAGTGCCCTATCTTGAAAGACAGTGCTGTATCTTGGACATGCACAACGTGTTAAGCACCAGGAATCAGCAATGTGTGGAAAACTCATGTCCTATAGTCTATGTTGTTGTTGATGTTTCCTGCCTGGGATTTCATAAAGCACAGGAGAAGATTATCTAGCAGCTGATAGGCTACAGTGTGTAGTTTCTTAACTATACACTGGTCCCCCGGGTTACGAAATACCCAGGTTACGAAATTTTCGGGATACGAATAAATCCCATAGGGATTTATTGTTTCGGCTTACGAAGGTTTTTTCGGGTTACGAAAAAACCTCTGCGCTGTTTCAAATGGAGCCGCGGCGCAGCCGCGGCTTTTTCCCCATTAGCGCCTATGGGCTATTCGGCTTACGAAGTATCCCGGGTTACGAAAGCGGCGGCGGAACGAATTAATTTCGTAACCCGGGGTACCAGTGTACACATTTTAGTGGATCACACATTGCACAGATTGCTCTCAGCTTTCCTCAACCTGATGATCTCTAGATGTTTTGGCCCACAGCTCTCAGCATTCCTAACCATTAGTCATGCTAGCATTAAGCACTGAAATGTATCTACAGGATACCAGACTTGGAAAGGCTATTGCAACCAAACCCTCCTCCCCCATCCCCATTTCCCAATAATTCTACTTGGATTTTTTTTAAAAAAAGAAATATTATACAGTAATGTATACTTATGTCTATCTGTCTCTCTTTCTGTTTTTATGTAATCCAGAATATCAATTTATAAAGTTTTGTTTCTACACAACCTTTGAAAAATCAAACTACCATTTAATATCTACTTCACAAACCAGTTAGGATAACTTACCTGTCTTCAAGCCCACTGATGTTCAATAATACATCTAACTTGCCATAGTTTATCTTTCGAACACCTACAAAGTAATGGGAAATATTCAATTGTTTGTTTAGTGTGTTACTTATGCTTTTATATATTACATTTCCAAAATAGATTGGAAAATCTATCAAAAGATAAAACAAACTATAAATTATGGCAAAAAACACAGAAACCAAGATTAAACATATTTTCTGAAAGCCTAAAAAGGAGATCAATTTTTGAAGTTCTTCATGGAGGCGTTTAAAGAGTTTATATCACATTTCCAGATCTACATTATCCAATTCTACGGTTGTGAAGACATCCTACTGTAAGAAGTTCTGGTCAGATTCATAGACTGACATCCTGCTCATTAGTCCCAACTATAGCAAACTCATTCATTCCATTATTGAATGGTCAGCCAACAGATAAAGCTAATAGATTCGACTCTCGTCAGGTCTGGTAACAGAATTAGTCTCCAGATTCATATATGTCAATTTGATTATTTCACAACCTACCATAGTTTATGTTTACCCTGTGAAAAGAACCCTTTTATTAGATTTGTACAAATGTAGGTAGATTTGTACAAATATACAAATTTGTAGAGACCTCAGGCAGATGTCTTCCTATGCCACACAGGTCAAATTCATAATACATCCTTCACACTTTATGGCATATCCCTGAGTCTGTCTAAATTCAGCTTGCATCAGTAGAATTCACTAGCATGGAGCTTTCCGAGAATTAGACAAGTAATAGTTGATTATTGAAGCTGAAAGAAAAGAAAATAGAACTTGCCAAAAAAAAAAAAAAACCCCAAAAAACAGCAAAGCAACTAGACATGGTAGTGGAGGAGAAAAGAACAGTCACTAGCAGCTTTGACAGACTGATGATAAAGGCTGGTATTGAGGCTGAGTGGGTGCGTGGCATCTCGATGACACATGTCCCAACGCTGCCTTCATGCCAGCTTGACACTGTGTGCCCCACCGCATGGCAAGTGGTGTCATGACGCTCCTCTGGTGCTGCATCCAGATGATGCAATGTCAAAGGAGCACTAAAAAGCCATGGCACCAGGGGCTATGGCACCCTTTCTATGTCACAAGGAGGAGCCGTTTTTGCAGCTCCTTTTTGTGCCACGAAAAGGCCAGATCAGGGCCGTGTCATGTAATAATAATAATAATAATAATAATAATAATAAATTTTATTTTTATCCCGCTTTTCCACGATGATCAAAGCGGCTTACAGATGTAGTTGCCACAGCCCCAATCTGGTGCTGAAAGTGGTGGTCTGTTCAGCCCCTAAGACGTTAAAAACGCAGACAAGCAGCATTAAAATTAGATGCTGAAAATGTTTATTTGGTTCTTCCAAAAATATGTTCTAGGGGCCCTTGCATACTTCACAATTACAGCAGTTTGATTCCACTTTAACTATCTACAGTTTAGGGAGAAGTGTTTTGAATGCTTAGCCCATGAGTTGCAGTGATCGCGCAAATAACCTATTCCATGATTCCATAGGATACAATCAAGGTGGAAAAGTTAGGTTTCCTAACTTGTCATTACCTACGACAGAGGGGTGAAGCAGACAGCCATGAAGGAGGCATGTCTGGATGCTCCAGATGCAATCAGGCTGAGACCACAGCGATCGCACAGCCCACTCCCAAAGTGGGCCACCACTGCAGTCCCAAGCTGTGCTGACCAAGAGTCAATCCAAATTGACTCTCTTTTGGGCCAGCTGTTAGCCCTCTTGTGTGGCCTTGGCATGGCTTCCAGCCACTTTGGGGGGGGGGGGTCAGACAAACACCATGCCCCCAAAGTGGCTAGAAGCTGATTTATTTGGCCCATGCTTTTCAGGCCAGAGTTTCAGGTACAAGAACGATATTGGTTTCTGGCTCACTGCCATCTTGGTCAAAAGAGAAAGATGTCAAAAGTGACAGGGTGGAATCTCTGTGTAACCCTACGTACTTTACAGTTGCTGAGATCACAAGGGCTGGTTGCTTTGTTACACTGATCACCAATGCCCATGCATTGCAATACAGTATATGACTGAGCAAAGGGAAAGCTTAAGAAATATTGTGAAATATGGTTATTATTATTTATTATTATTAAACTTTATTTCTAAAGCGCTGTAATTATACACAGCGCTGTACAAAGTTGGTAAACTTAAAGAGTATATAAAAGCCTGCCCAAGGCGTACACTCTAAGATGGTAACAATTAAAAAGAGGAATAGATAAAATTACCATATAGAAAAGAAAGAACAAATTAAAAACATCAAATATAAAAACAAATCACATCACATCAAATATTATCAGACAGCCAGATGACAATCACAAATTCCCTGAGAACGCTTCCCTAAACAATATGGTTTTCAGCTCAGCCTTAAAGCTGGTTAGGGAAGTGATGAGCCATGCATGCAGAGGAAGAAGGTTCCAGGAATGAGGGGCAGCGAGAGAGAAGGGACGGATCCGGGACGGGGCAGAGAAGATCCTGGGTTGAGAGAGGAGACTTTGGCTACCAGAGCGGAGAGTGCGAGTAGGGATATAGGGAGAGAGAAGATCGGTTAAATAAAGAGGGGCCAGCCCATGCAGGGCTTTAAAGGTGAGTAGCAAAAGTTTGTACCTGATGTGGAAAGGAAAAGCGAGCCAGTGAAGGGAGGACAACAGAGGGGAGACATGATCATAACGGTTAGGGGGCATTCAGAAAACTCTATATTATCTAACCCTACCAATTGCTACAATAGTAGAACGTAGGCAGGGGCATAAAAAGAATGCTTGATTGCAGGAGTGCTTCCAACAGTTTTCAGTGTTGACAAAATGTGCTATTTGCAAATAAAAGCTTTGCACATGGGTGAACAAAAAAGTAGTTTGGAAACAGTACAGCCCATCCTTCAGTGTTACACTCAATTTGCAAAGATCCATTTGGAATCCTCTGCACTGTGAACAGAACATTATTTTGTGCTATGGGACTTGAGAACTAGCAAATGAATTCTGCTGAGACCAGAACTGGGAGGAAAAGAAACTGCAACACACTGAAAGAAAAGTTTTCAAATGTATAGAGGACTAATTCAGCACAGATGTTTATTTGCCTCAGGTGCTCTAGGCATATGGCATGCTTCTAATGAAGCAAAGCTACTACTATAGGCTTTGGATTTTTGCAACTCTTTGCTCAACAAATCATTGTTGAAAATAACTAGATGAATGACATAGGATTGCCACAGTTGTGTGTCATTCAAAATGCAAATGCACAAATATTTTGGTAGTAAAAGGAAATGCTATTTTAAAAAACCCTCACACATGCACACACTTTTTAAAGGATTTTTATTTGGTACCCTCCATTATTTGAATCTTAATGCTATTGAACTAACATTGCCTGCTCATGTTCACAGTTCATTGCCAGGCACAAATTAAATTCATTTTAATTCTTGTAAATTAGTTTTATTTTCTAATCCTTCTTAGCAGCTCCATTTGACAGATGGAAAATTATCAGCATTTGAGCTGAGATTTTTATGTTTTCATAGTGCTTTCTGAACACTGAATGTATTTGATAATTGTTCAACTCACTCTTGACAAAACTGTAGTTCTTTTCTGAGCCTACTGGGTCTACTTAAGATTATAAAGGAAAGATTAGTACTTCTGATGTTTGCCAGCTGACAACATTAGGGCTAAATTCTGAGTGGTTCAGAGGGCCTATAAATTATCCACAACACCCTTTACAGTAATGCACCACAGTGAATTTTTCCCAGGTCTTGAGCAAATGGATATTTTCCATGCAAAAAGTACAATCTCATATATAAAATACATTTAAAAGATGAGTGGAAAATTAAAAACCTTAGCAAGACTTTTCCCTCCATCAACTCCAAATCTATATCTTTCCTGGCCATCATAACTCAGAGGCTATGGGAATTGGAGCTGAGAACAAAGATAGGTACCAATGGAATGGAGAAAGGGGGTCACTGGAGCCAGGATTGGGCTCAAGGAGCAGTCAGGGGATGATGGGATGGGTGGCAGAGAGGACAAGATGGCATGAAGGAGAAGGCGGGGGATGAAGGAGCGGGACGCAGGGGGCCAAGGGGGGGTGACATCAGAGTGATCTTCCACACCAGACCAATTTGAAGTGAAATTGAAGTGAATTCACTTCTTTTCTGATTTTACCAAAATGAGAGGTCACTTTGGAATCACTGCGGAAGCACCATGGAAGGAGCTCCTATAGAAAGGAATAACGTCTGATAACACATTCACATTATGACGTGAATCTGCATCATTGGACCCGCAGTCACCCCAGATCTGAGCTGCAAAATCTCCAAAAAGCTCCATGTGATAAACACCATAGTCTTTTTTCTTGAATCTTTAAGGTGAATTGCTAAACATGTTTTATAAAGGCCAAGTGTGGCTATTTTATCCAGCTTCAGATAATTCTGATTAGATTCCAAGTTCTAATCATTACACTGTTTTTTCATTTAGATTCCTTGATCTTCCTCTGATTTCTGGTTCATTCTGCCTTCATCTCAGAGAACTGATTTTCTGTTTATCTGCTATGATTTAAATACGTCTTTAAATTAATTTCACACATGAATAGCCTCAGGTCATCTCTGATTCAGCTCACTAGGTCACTGGGGCAAATAGAAAACTTCATTTTCAGTTATCAGAAGTGTGCTGCCATATTTTACTAGTGACTGGGAATATTTCTCTTATAGGGCTACTTGAAACAGGAAGTGCTTATGGAAAACATGCAGCTATGCATTCAAACACCAAAGCTCATTCAAAATATGTGTTGCCAGCTTTTGCACATTACTCTCAGCTTCACTCTTGCTCACAGCCTCTAAAAACAGTGATGCCCAAAATACTGATTAGCTAAGGTTACCTGACCTAGAATTTCATCTTTATTCACAACTGATTTGCTAGTTTCAGCTAGAGATGTGAAATATGCCATTTATATGCTTGGAGGTTATGTACATCCAAAAAGTGTTTGACAAAGGCACTTGCTAAACTTTTCTATTTTAAAAAACACCACTTTCTCTAAATCGTAGGATCATAGAATTGGAAGAGACCTCAAGGGCCATCTTGTCCAACCCCTTGCCATGCAGGATGACACAAGCCCAAAACAGATGGGCCACATAAAGCAGCTTCCAGTCACTTTGGGGGCATGGCATTTAGATGACACAGACCCCCAAAGTGGCCAAAAGCCATGTCGAGGCCATGCCATCCAGCAAGAGCCAGGTCTTTTAGGAGTAGATTTAATCCACTCCTGGCAGTTGCTAGCTTGGGACCACAGCAGTGGCCTACTTAGGGAGTGGGCTGTGCACTCATCATGATCCCAGCCCAATTGGGGCCAGAGAGGCCAGAGGCCACTCATTCCAGGCTGTCTACTTCAGCCCACAATCAAAGCACTCTTGACATGGCCATCCAGCCTGTTTAAAAATCTCCAAAAAAGGAGACCCCACCATAATCTAAGGCAGCATATTACAGTGTAGAACAGCTCTTACCATCAGAAAGTTCTTAATGTCGAGGTGGTACAGTGGTGCCTCGGGTTACGAAATTAATTCGTTCCGCGGCCGCTTTCGTAACCCGAAAAGCCTTCGTAAGCCGAATTGCCATAGGCGCTAATGGGGAAAAGCCGCGATTCCGTGCGAAAAAGCCGAAAAAAGCACCAAAAGTTTTTTCGTAACCCGAAAAAACATTCGTAACCCGGAACAATGATTCCCTATGGGATTTTTTCGTATCCCGAAAATTTCGTAACCTGGGTATTTCGTATCCCGAGGTACCACTGTATTTCTTTTCCTGTAGTTCGAATCCATTGCTCCCTGTCCTATTCTCTGGAGCAGCAGAAAACAAGCTTGCTCCACCCTCAGTATGACATCCTTTCAAATAGTTAAACATGGCTATCATGTCACTCCTTAACCTTTTCTTCTCCAGGTTAAGCATGCCCAGCTCCCTAAGCTTTCTGACTTATAGCAACCCTAAGGCAAACCTATCATGGGGCTTACCATGCCATCGTATTTCTCATTTCTATGTATGGTTGTGAAAACTGTATAGCAAAGAAAGCTGATGGAGGAGAAATCAATTCCTTTGAGATGTGGTGCTAGAGAAGGTTTCTGAGAATTCTGTGGACTGCTAAAAAGACTAATGGATGGGTATCCTAGAGCAGATCAGGCTCAAACTCTCCCTGGAAGCCAAGATGACTAAACTGAAGTTGCATTTGGGCCATATAATTAGAAGAAAGGACTAGCTAGAAAAGACTACAATGCTTGGCAAAGTGGAGGACAGTAGGGGAATAAAAAAGAAAACTGCATTCCAGGTGGATAGACTCAATCAGAGAAGCCTTGACCATAAGTCTACAGGAGCTGAACAGGGTCTTTGGAGTGACTTGGAGGTCTTTCATAGACAGTGTCACCATGAGTCAAAGTCGATTTGAAGGCAATTAACAACAACAACAAATAATTTCCCTTGATTTGGATAATATAGTTCTGCTATGCAGTTTAGGATTGTATTTGCTTTTTAGATTTGGCGTTTAGGGTTAATTGTTTTTTGTCACTTCATCATACTGTTGATACATGTTTACCTTGTGGTCTTCTGTGACCCCAGATCCTTTTCATGTATACTGGTGTCCCCCATTGTCACCCATCCTGTATTTGTGCAACTCATTTTTCCTATCTAAATATAGTACAGGTAGAGTTTCCCTTTTCCAAATGCCTGAGTTGGATTTTGGATTTTTTTTAATGGAATACCTTTATTTGCATATGCATACATTGAGATAGCTTAGAGATGGGACACAAGTCTAAACACAAATTTCATTTATGTTTGATATACAACTTATACGCATAGTCTGAAGGTAATTTCATAGTTTTTAGTAATTTTGTGCATAAAACAATGTTTGTGTACATTGAGCCATCAGAAATCAAAAGTGTCATAATCTCAGCCACCCATTAAAAAGATTCAGTATTTGTAGTATTTGGGACTTTAGAGTTTCAGATAAGAGGGAGACTCAACCTGTACTTTGCATTTGAAAATAATTTGGTTAATCTTGTCTGAGCTGTATGTGCTGCACTTTATTCTTGTACTTTATTCTTTAGTAGATATTTCTGTGTTGTTTACACATTTCCATGAATCATTATGCACACATATAGCATATATAAATAAAAATACAACTAAATGAAATCTGTTAAAATAGTCACAGCAACGTAGTAGCAATTCATACTATATGTAGTGTAAAAATATGCTGCAACAGAAACCACTGATAGAATGCTGTTGTTGGATCCAGACCATGAATAACAACATGGATAACAACATAATCCTCCATGCAGTTGGAGACACACATGAGACCATATGGTTGGAGCTATTCTGTATGGAGGCCATTAGTCTACAACAGTGAACAGCTATACTAACCTTTGGCACATAACTAGATTCTTCCAGTTTGGTTTCACTGGGCACCCTTTTTACAAGACTTTCATCCATGTAACATTTTACTTTTGGTATATTTTTGTTTCAGTCTGATTCTATGCAAGCATGTTATGTCCTGATAAACCAAAATCCCTTCTGAAGACCTATTGTTTCAACTCTGTTCCCTTTTTCTGCAATTAAAGGTGGGGAGATAGACAAGTATTAATTTTTTTATCAGCCTAACCTGAATGTTAAAAATAATTTCAGTTTGCTCTAGCTCAGACTTGCACAATTGGTGACCACCAACTTTGTTTCAGTACAAGGAAGTCAGTTTCATGCAAGGAAGTCAGTTTCAAGGAATAGACTTTGAAAAATGAGGAGAAGCATCAAATTGTTGAGGAAGAGAACTTTGTGTGGCACACAGCCTGCTCTGTGCCCAGTAGATAGGCTGCTACCTCAACAGTGAATAATGTTGTCCTACTACCAGGGCTGAAGTCAAATTCAACTGTAAGTCTAGGCAGCCTTTGTACACATAAAAAAGATGCCACCTTGTTCTTTGCCTTACATAGAAAAATGTCTTGGGCCAACATTAAGTAGATTCCATTTGCATACCCTCCAACTTTTCATGGATGAAAACCAGTTCACATGTGACCAATCAACATCAGAGAGTGCTCATGATGACAAATGTTATTAATGATGAAAGAACACACAAGGTAGGAGAGGATGCAACAGTCTGCTTTTGCCTGAGCCTACTGGGAAAGGCAAGACTCTGCCCTTTATTCTCCTCTCCTCCCTGCTGTGTTACTTTAGTGCAAACTACGTTTTGCATTTATTTGGCAGCAATTAAAGTAGACTGAGTGCAAAACAGAAAAATGGGAAAAGGAGAGAAAAACTGGGACATTTTAAAATTAGCTGAAGTAATGGGACAACAAAGGATTATGCACACCAAATTGCTGATGTGCTGCCTCCTGACGATCACCCATTCCCCAGCTATGCTTCTCCCAGCGATTTTGGTACCACAGAAGCTTTCCATAGTACTAAAATCGGCCAGCAGAGTGCAGCTGATGGACAGGTGATGGTTGGGCAGAAGCACAGCAGCAATTGTGATAAAATCTTTCACCCATTCTAGCGTGATCCCGTCCCGTGCCCAGATCAAGCTGAAAAGTGCATGCAATAAACTCCTAACTCCTAAAGAAATGGATTTGCCACAGCATCTGATTTTCCTGATGCACAACCTGTATCTAGGACAAGAGCCTGCCATAGGGATGGAATAAGGAGAAACTGAATGGTTTCCAATTGACAAGCTAGTAAAGCAAGATTGCATCTTATCTCCCTATCTTGCACACTAAAGGTATAATATGTAAAGCAGGATTAGACTTGGAGAATGGGAGCATACAAATTCAAGGAAGGAATTTAATTTAAGCTATGCAGATGAAACCATATTACTAGGAGGAAATAACGAAGACCTGGAATAATTACGGAATAAAGTCAAGGGAGAAAATGCAAGGGCAGGTTACAGTTGAACATTAAGAAAACAAAAATAATGATCTCATATGATTTACATAACTTTAAAGCAGACAGTGAAGACACTGAAATAGTTCAAGATTTGTCATACCTTGGCTCAGTTATCAAAATGGAGATTGCAGTCAAGAAACCAGAAGAAGAATAGGACTTGAAGGGCATCTATGAAGGAACTAGACAGAATTCTGAAGTGTAAAGATATCTTATTGAATACTAAAGTTAGGATCATCCATGCCATTGCATTTCCAGTTCCTGTGTAAGGTTGTGGAAGTTGAACAGTGAAGAAAGATGATGGGGGGGGGGGGGGAGGAATCCAGCTCATTTCAAATGTGGTGCTGGAGTAGAGTTCTATGGATACTGTGGACTGCTTAAAAGAGAAACCAATGTTCCTGGAGCAAATCAAGCCTCAACTCTCCCTATAAGCTAAGATGACAAAACGAAAATTCATTGTGCAACAGGATCTTGTAGCAGTCTCAAGGATGCTGCATGATCCCTTTGCACACTGATTTTCCAGACTAACATGGCTGTCTTTGAATTCTAAACTAAGACTGTTGTTCTTTGGCCATGTCATGAGAAAACATGACTCACTAAAAAGACAATAATGCTTGTTAATGTAGAAGACAGTAGGAAAAGAGGAAGACTGCATTACAGATGGATAGACTTAATGAAGGAAGTATGGCCCTGAATCTGCAAGACTTGAGCAAGGCAACTGATAACCAGGTGACTTGGAGGTCTCTCTTTCATAGAGTCACCATACGTCACAGTCAACTTTATGACAATTAACAATGACAATCCTGCCCTTCATCTAAAGATCTGAAGTGAGGCATACAAGTAAAATCAATGCAAACAAGTTAAAACCATTTTTAAAAAATTAAAATAATTTAAACAGACAAAAAAGCTATTAAATATGATTAACAAGTTAACACAGGTTTAAAGGGTTAAAACAAGGATTAAAAGGCCCAAAACTTTTAATAAACAGCTATGCTTTCACCTAACCTAAACCAGCACTGGCACTAATCAGGCCTCTAAGGGAAGAGCCTTCCACAACTGGAGTGGCACAGAGAAGTCTTCTCCCATGTCCGCACACAATGCATTGACCTCACTGGTGGAACACAGAGGAGATCCCTTCTCAGCAGACCTCAGTCCTTGGGTAGACACATATAAGGAGAGATACCCCCTCAATCTTCAAGATCCCAAGCCATGTAGGGCTTTAAATGTCATCACAGGCACTTTGAATTTAGTTTGGAAGCATATTGGCAAGTGCAGCATCTATCCACTTCATTCTCCAAACTCACACCTACTATCAATAGATTCTGTGCTTACATAGGCCCGGAACAGACAAATGCATTGTGCTGGTGCCGATTTTAGGGTTAGGGACTACACACCAACCACACGGTCCCTAACCCTAGTATGTGCTGGTGGCATAGTAATGGTGGCGTCCCATACATACAGGCACCGCCATTTTGATGTAAGCGATGCGCAGCATCTGCACATCACTGCGCATCGCTTATGTAATGAGTGTGCCATTGGTTTTTCCGGGTTCTTTTTACTCTGGATGGACACCACGTGGTCTGGCAGCTGTGGTATCCCTCCGGAGGGAAAAAAAGCTGCCAGCAGGCAGCCCTTTGAAGGCAGTCTGTCCCACACCTTAGTTCTCTATTGGAAATGGAAGAGTTCAGGTAAAAACAGTAGAAGTAAAACTATCACACCTATTTCTGCATGTCCAGAGAAATATTAATTTTAAGTAACAAAAAGAATAAGTATAAGAATAGTTATAAACATACCAGTTTGCATTCCTTTTTGATCTCTAGAAATAGAAACCTGTAATACCATGCTTTTATCTGAATAAGACTGAATAGAATCATAAATAACATTCTAAGAATATTTGAATATTCTCTGATGAAGTCACAAAAAGAGGAAAAAAGCCAGAATTACCATTTGAAGTCCTGAAGACAGTTGCTGACTCTCTCATGGGTGAACTACATGCACCACAGGAGAGAGAAATTATTTCCACTTCTATTTTCTCTAAGGAGCTGCTGGGTCAACCATATTGAATGGTCTCATGCCATTTTAAGGATTGAAATAGGCATTTCCAGGCCAAAACTCTCTTTATCAGATAGGTGGACCAATTACTTCCATGTATGTGTTGACATGCACATGCACAAATGCAAAAACACAAAAGAGAAACAGACACACACACGCACAGAGAGAGAGAGAGAGAATGCAGAAAGTAGGGAAATAAATAATTTGCCAGTTGCATTGATTTGCCATTTTCGTGATCCTTAGCCTTGTCTCTGGGGGCCAAAAATATCCCCAAATGCTCTCTAATTGTCACATATTTTGGATCTTCTTGACATTTTAGGCCCAGGAGAGACTTTTAAAAAAACTTTTTAAAAATAATTATGGGAGCTAAACACATTGTGAAAATGCCATCCATACCTTCTATAGGGAGCTTGGGAGCATTTGAGGGTATATTTTTTATGGTGGGAAATGGTGAAAAAGGTGCAGCCCTCCCAGGTCTCCTGGGTAGGCTAATGCAGCACCCTAGCCTCCAACAATTGCCATCCACTGTGCTATAAGGAGATGCAAGAAACGGCAATGGTAAAGGGATATTGAAGTGTGTTGCAGTACCTACAGAGGACAAATGAGTACAGAATCTAGACTAATAAACTGAGAAGTTTATTAGATTCTGTACATTATCTTTTTTCTTCTCCAATTCACATGCAAAACTTAAACACTTTCATACAACATGATATCTAGTTCAAACTGGCTGGCTGTTCTGATGTCAGTGTAAGGCTTTTAGGAAGGTGGTCCAACCACAAATTAACCTTCTGATCTAACATCTAGAACACAGTAATTTACAATAAAGGATATTAATTTACTGGACAAAATGAACAGTTTTGGCTAAGGGGACTGTTTTATTTGTATCAGTGAACGCTACTCTGAAAAACCCAGATTCAGTTCAAGTAGGCAATGTGTAACAGATTGTTCCATTCCTTTGTGCCCCCCTTCCCATTTTGTTCCACACACACACACACACACACACACATATGGCTGAATTGTTTTAAAACAGAATTATCTCAGAAATCTTCTTCACATGGACTGTAAAGTCACAAAATTACAAATTGAGTTCTTAGATTTTTCACAAGGCTTTGTTAAACATCTGCATTTCTGACTCATGGGCAAAACAAGAAAACCCAAACCATGTACCTACCTACGTTCTTCCCTTCCTTCCTTCCTTCCTTCCTTCCTTCCTTCTCCTACAGGTGGGTTGAAAGAAAGTTTCACTGACAATAGGGATCAGAAGTTCGCAAGCAACAAGACAGATTAGAATGTGACAGAGGTTCATTCTGATGGTGTCAGTGTATCATTAATTCTTTTTGCATGGAGATCCTTGTAAAATGAATTTTAATCTGTAATATTAATATGTAGTCTGAAATATTTGGATTTATCCTTTGATAACCCAGACTAATTTTCACTATTCTACCACATGGGCCTTTGCATATAGCTGCTACTTTTGTCTTGCAGGACAATTTTTTTGAACATAGATATTTGATGAGTAGTAATACACTTTTTTATTATTATTTTTTGCTAAAATATCTTGATAAAATTCCTACACTTTGTTCTTGATACAAAAGAAACTGTTCTTACATGATTTATCCTGGTGTCCAAGAATAGCTGCTCAAACTGGAGTGGCTATAAAATCATTTGTCACTTGCCAGTTATGTGACAAGATAGATGTAATACATAGACCATCATTACAGGCTGTGCTTCTTTTAGATTCAGCTTGGGAAAAGACTGTGATTGACATTATAATGCTATTTGAAAATGTCCTCTAGTCTATCACCCAGAAAGATTACTTCAGAAAATGGTCAGATTTCAAAAAAGAAGCCATAAATATTCATCCAAATTTAGATGAGAAAAATCACATTGTTCTCATAAAAGTTCCAGACTTCTTGTTTCATCAGCCTTAATCAATACAGAGCTAGTATAGCATTTCATCTCCCTGTAGATTCAGTCAAATTTCTTTTTTATCCAATAAGTGACAGTGTAGAATTGTAGAATAATGTTTACTCCTCCCAGTTGTTTGTGGTGAAGAACCCCTTTTTGTAAATGGTATATTGTTTCAGAGCAAGCCAAAAACACTGAGATACCTAGACATGGGAGACATATTCTACTCGGGGACTGTAGCTCCAGTAAGAGGTACCTCACTTGTGGGGTTCCTCAGGGGGCTATTTTGTCCCCGATGTTATTTAACATCTATATGAAGCCGCTGGGTGAGATAATACGGAGTTATGGTGCTGGGTGTTATCAGTATGCTGATGACACCCAAATCTATTTCTCCGTATCTCGTTCGTTGGCCTCGAATTCTGATGGCATCTCTTCTCTCAATGAATGTCTTCAGGCGGTAATGGGCTGGATGAGGAAAAACAGATTGAAACTGAATCCAGACAAGACGGAGGTGCTCATGGTAGCGGCCCCGAAACCAAGAATTGGGTTGCAACATCCAGTCCTGGATGGGGTCACACTCTCCTCCAGCCACTGTGTTCGCAGTCTGGGGGTGCTCCTTGACTCGTCGCTCCTGATGACAAATCAGGTAAATGCGATGGTCAGGAGTGCCTGTTATCAGCTTCGGCTGATACGCCAGCTGCGCCCTTTTCTGGAAGTAAGGGATCTCGAGATGGTTGTGCACGCACTGGTAACCTCACGCCTTGACTTCTGTAATGCACTCTACATGGGGCTACCCCTGTGCTTGACTCGGAAATTACAGCTGGTTCAAAACATGGCAGACAGGCTTGTGTCAGGTACATCTAGGAGGGACCACATTACTCCGGTTTTGAGGTCCCTCCACTGGCTGGCTATCAGCTTCCGGGCCCAGTACAAGGTGTTGGTTATCACCTTTAAAGCCCTAAATGGCTTGGGTCCAAGCTATCTTAGGGACCGCCTCCTCCCGTACAATCCTCCCCGCGCTCTCTGGTCCTCTGGGAGGAACTTACTACAGCCTCTAAAATCTAGGCTTGCAGCAACCTCCCAGAGGGCATTCTCTGCTGTTGCCCCCAAACTCTGGAACGACCTGCCGGATGAGATCCGTCAGATAACATCATTAGACAGCTTTAAAAAAGCGGTCAAGACGGATCTCTTCCGGCAGGCCTTTCCAGATTAACCATCCCAGCCCAGGTTCCCAGGTTCCCTGATTCCCTCATTCCTCCCGTGGCCCCATCTTAGTGATGGTTGAGGATCAACAGAGGTATATCAGGGTTTTTAGTTTTAACTGCTGTTTTTATGCTTGATATTGTGTTTTTAATATGTTATACTGTTTAATACTGTCTTAAGGGGGGGAGGGATAAAGTGTTTTTAATTGTCATATTTTATATTTTACTGTTGTTAACCACCCGGATTGGTTTGCCAGAGGGCGGTATACAAATTATTATTATTATTATTATTATTATTATTATTATTATTATTTTTCAGGATGTAATTCATAGGATTTTGCTGCTATATAGTTCCTTTAATTGCTAGGGTTGCCCATTCAAATCCATGCTAGGCTCTGACATTTTTGTGCCAAAACCTGAGATTTGGGGATGGCTTTGATGGCATTAAGTACCAACTGATGTATTAAGTACCAACCAGAGTGGATCACAGCTTGTCATTCAAACACACAATACACAAAATTGATGAAAGCTAAAAAACATAAATTGACAGAGGGTTGTTGTTGTTGCTCTTGATATTTTGAGGTGGGTATGTTTTAGGGGCTGTGTCCTCTATCATTTTTGGAGATCTAGGGTAGAAATGCTCTATGGAGAAAAAAAGAACATAATACAGGAACAAGAAGAAATAAAAAGATGCTGAAGGCAATACACAGAAGAGTTATACAAAACAGATGAGAGAATGAATGACATTTGGAATGAGGTGCCATATGAAGATGAACCCCAAATTCAGTGAAGTAGAATCTGCAATAAAGGAAATGGTAAAAAAATAAATCACCAGGAACAGATGATATCCCAGTTGAACTGCTACAATTTCCACAGACAGATGCAACTGTAGTGCTATCTAAAATATGCCAACAAATATGGAAAACAAAGAGGTGGCCGACAGACTGGAAACACTCAATATATATAACCTATATAAAATAAGGAAATACAAAAGACTGCAGCACAGATTCCAACCATACATGGAGAAAAAAATTCCAGAGGTACAAGCAAGATTCAGAAAAGGAAGGGTCAGTAGGGACCACATTGCAAACATACGATGGATAATGGAGTGCATCAAAGAATTCCCAAAAAAGAATCAGAATATGTTTTACAGACTACGGCAAAGCATTTGATTGTATAGCTCATGAAAAGCTATGGGACTCACTCAAAGACATGAGGGATGACACTATATCTGATATTCCTAATGAGGAATCTGTATCAAGGACAAGAGACCACTATCAGAAAAGAATTCAGGGAAACAGAGTGGTTCCCAATAGGAAAAAGGGGTCAGGCAAGGCTGCATCCTATCACCCTACTTGTTTATATGCTGAAAACATAATAAAAGCAAAATTAGAATCAGAAAATGGAGGCGTTAAGATAGGAGGAAGGAACATTAAAAAGCTAAGATATGTGGATGACAGCATAATATTAGCTGAAGGCAATCAGGAATTGGAACAGTTAATAAGGAAGGTCAAAGATGAAAGCACAAAGGCAGGTCTGATGCTGAACATAAAGAAAACAAAAAAAAATGACCACAGAAGAAATTCACAAATTCAGTCTAGACAATGAGGAAATTGAAATAAAGAATTCCCATATCTAGGATCAAACATGTCAATATATTTTTGCCCAAGGCTGTGTAAAATATTTCAGGTGCATGCAATGGGTTAAAGAGGAAGTGCTCATTCAAAGGGAGCTGATAGAACATGAGCATGGAGATGAGTCATAGCAGTTCCAAACTGCATTATCACTGTGGCTACATAACAGGAAGCTGATGAAACACTAGCAGGGGGTTGGTTCAGAATCCTAGCTCTGTTTGTAGATGAATGCTCCAGTAGAAACAAAAAACAAACAGCTTAATTTATATACTGCTTCATACTGACATAGTCATGTCTAAGTAGTTTACAACTCTAAGCTAATTGCCTCCAACAATCTGGGTGCACATTTTAGTAACCTCGGGAGGATGCAAGCCTGGGTCAAGCTTGAGCCCCTTTGGCTAGGATTGTAGTAGTAGTATGATTTATTCGGTCATTGACCAGTATACAAAGTAACTCGATAAAATAATAATTGCAAAATACAATTATTAATAATTGTTAAAAACAGTTTCAGATACAAATTCAAGGTCATGTTACACACATATCAGTTTTCAGCAACCAACTGAGAGCGTATTTTACATACGATGTAACAAAATTTTTCTACATTGTGAACATCACTTGGTTTCTGATGGTCCAGAAGATAACGTAAATAGAAAGTATCAGTATATCCAGGGTGTTTGTTTAGAAGAGGAGTAATCAGCTGGTGGTGACTGGATTGAACTCGCAACCTTATGATTTTGAGTCAGTGGCTGCAGTAAAGGCATTTAACCACTGCACCACCAGGACTCCTCATAATGTGGTGGTGTGAATGTTGGTTCGTGGTGGAGCCTTATGCTGGTTTGTGTAAATATTGTTGTAATGTGATTGTAAATATTTGCTGCAATTAAGAATAAAACCCTCTTCGGAATAACTCCAGGAGTTGTGAACTACTTTCAGACTTGGCAGTGGTGTTTTCTTCCTGGCTGGCAGTCTTCTGCGTGTGAACTTAGTTTTTCCCCAGCACTAACAAAACATTGACCAGAATGGAGAATTCAGTCAAGAAATAAGAAGACTAGGAATGGGAAGGGCAGCTATGAAAGAACTGGAAAATATACTAAAGAGCAAAGACATGCAACTGAGCACTAAAGTCAAAATTGGGCAGGCCATTGTAGTCCCAATTAGCATGTATTGATGCTAGACCTGGACAGTAAAGGAACAGACAGAAAAAGAATGAACTCATTCAAAATGTGGTGTTGGAAAACAGTACTTAGGATACCGTGGGCAGCCAAGAAGACAAACAAATGGGTTTTTGAACAGATCAGACTACAGCTGTCCTTAGAAACTAAGATGATCACGTTGAGACTATTGTACTTTGGCCACATAATGAGAAGACATTGATCACTAGATAAAACAATAATACTAGGAAAGGCAGAGGGTAGAAGAAAAAGAGGAAAACCACAAACCAGATGGATAGGCTCAGTCAGGGGGTTTATGGGCAAGGGCTTGCAGGATCTGGGGAAGGCAGTGGAAGATTAGAGATTCTTGGAGATGTATCATCCACAAGGTTGCCATGAGTCAGAGTTGACTTGAGGGCAGCTAATAACAACAACAACAACAAAAATTGGGGGGGGGGGGGAGATTCTGTACAAAAAGCTATTTTCATGTAAGGCACTGGGGACTCTAGGAAGTCCAGGGCTAGTGGATATCACTGGTGAGGCACATGTATCTTATAGATCACACTTTGTCACCCATAAATAACAACACACAAAAAAAGACATATTATTATAGTAGCAGTCCCTCCAACTTTTCACAGATGAAAACTGGGACAGCTGGATTCAGTTTGAATACCCACAATCATTTCACAGATGAATACCAGTTCACCATGTGGACAGGCAACATCAGAGTGTGGTCATGATGATGTTTATCACACTATGCTCTTAAAGTGCTACTATTCCACTTTGACTCCTCTAGCTGCCTCCTGTTGCATTCTGGGATTGGCAGTTTTAAGGAGGGGTATTTAGAATACCTGAGAATTCTAAATACTCCTCCTTAAAACTGCCAATCCCAGAATGCAACAGGAGGCAGCTACAGGAGTCAAAGTGGAATAGTAGCACTTTAAGAGTATAGTGTGATAAACATCGACGACAAAACTTATTAATGAGTAACAATATATAAGCAGGAGAGGGTTCGGCAATTTGTTTTGCCTAAGGCTTCTGGAAAGAGCAAGATTGCCCCTCCTGCCTTCTTCCTTTGCTGAGTTGTTTGCTAACACTAGCCCCATACAAACTGACCAAAATAAAGTTGCTTTGGATCACTTTGGAGGTATGCTGTTTAAATGATGCATGCATCCTAAGAGTCCAGAAGCTGCGCCAAAACTGCACTCCAGTCCTTAAGACTGGATCATGGCTTTGGCACAGCTTCCAGATTCTTAGGACGCATACATCATTTAAACAGCATACTTCGAAAGTGACCTGAAGCAGTTTTATTTTTGCCAGTCTGTATGGGGCCACTATTTGCACTCTGAACCCAATTGGCACCAAATGAAGTAGGCCACAGACAAAGGGGGAAATGGGAGGAGGAAAGAGAAACTGGAAGATTTTTAAAACAGCTGAAACGGTGGGATGATAGAGGATTAATCAGGAGGGTCCCTGTAAGACCAGGACGATTGCAGGGGATGTAGTAGGATCATCTTAATTATTTGCAGATCTTAGCTTAAGAGCCAGGTTTGTGACCTCCCCTTCTTTCATCCCATAGCTTTATCTCATACTTCTCCCTGTTTGAAGATAGGCAGACAGTAGCTACCACTCCCAGCCACTCTCTAATATTCTGTCTAGACAGTTCAGAAGTTGCCTAGCAACTGGAAGATACAGTTCCAAAGTCTCTCTAGATGTAGAAATGTTTGTTTACATTGGTTTGCAAAAGGTATGTCAGAAGCTGAATGAAAGCCAGAATATCTTCTATAGGAACACATTAGTGAACAATCCCATGCTATATCATGCTGTAAAGCTATTTCAGCCTGGTCACTGGGTGGAAGGGAAATGGATGAAAAAATCTGAAGAAAAATAAAATGTATAATAAATGAATAAGCACAAATGATCTATATCAATCAAATTTTTCAAAGGGTTCTTGCACTGCTTAGTTTAAAATAAATTAGCATATATCTTGAGTGCTTCACTACTTAAAAACTGATTTTAATTGCTTTAAGATTACATCTTGGTTAGCTTCTGTAACTTTAGCAATCCGAAGAGAAGCAAAAGTGCTTCAAAAGGGGGAGGAAATTATTTCCAAATGTAATGAGAAAACAACTTTAGATTTACCTGTGGTTGTAATTATGAACCTATTCTAAAAATAAGGAGAGTCCTTAAAATAATTTGTTTGGATATGCTTGATTAAACTCTAACTATGTACGCTCTGCTCCCTGTCTAGGTTTTAAATTCTACTGATTTTCAGATTCAGAAGTGAAAGGTAGTACTTCCTAAAACATACAGAGTTCCCCAGAGAGGCAGTGTATATCTTTAGCCAGTCTTTTCAGTCTGCTGTAATTTCTTGGACATTCTGTAAAGCGTATGATAAAAGCAGTTTGCCTGGCATGAAGGAGGTTCCAAATAAAGAAGAACCCAGAAGCCCATAGTGTAGGGATGTTGGAGAATTACCAGTATATCAATGCAAATAACTGCAGAAAAGGTAGCCTCATAGACTAACCAGAAAATGTGCCCATAGGGTGGGGAGAAGAACTACATTAATAAGTATAAATCCACCCCATACACTCATGTTCTCTGTGAGACATCTAGTCCAGTCAACCAGGACTAGGTTAGCATCTGTCATTCAGACGATTTTTTTTCTTCAGCCACCTGTGGAAAGACCTGCCAGAAGGGATTCAACAGCTGAATACACTGAATTTAAAACAGCCTTAAAGACTAGCCTCTTCCAACAGACCTATCCAGGTGATTTTTCAACTGTGAATTTTACATTATAATTTTTAAAATATGGATGTGTGTTTTAATATGCATTTGTCTTATTTGTTCTTTAAATTTGATGCACAGAATAAGTCCCAAACTATGGAGATTCTCATCAGTCTATGATTCTTCAACACTCCTCAACATTTGAAAAACATGCTTTTTCATCTATTTTTTCACGTATATTCTTTCCATCATTATTACAAAGTACGTGTAGTTAACTGGTATCAAGACATTTGTGTTATCAACAGCAGCTTTTGTGACTGGACAACAACCAAAAGAATTATTTTAATTTTGTAGCAAGACATTCCAACTTCTACCTTCTTCAGGAACTCAAAACAAAAGTGAGCTGTATCCAAAATGGCAATAGAAGTATGCAGACTTTGCATTGCAGAGAATGGAGTGTTACAAATAGATATTGATGTTATCTATTAAAGTGGTCCTTTGGTATCTACTGAGGTTTGGTTCTGTGACCCCTCATGGACACCAGAATGGATGCTCAAGTCCCATTATATACAACAGTATAATAAAATGGTGTCCCTTACATAAAATGGCTAAAAATCAAGGTTTGGTTTTTTGTTGTTGAATATTTTCAAGCATGGGTGGTTGAATCTATGAATGCAGAATCCATGAATATGGAGGGTCGACTGTATTCTCCAAGCTGAGACCATGTTGTGTTATGTTTTTTTCACCCTGTGGGTCCAGAGATTTACCCCTCTCTCCAAAATACTTGGAAAAGATGGGTCTTCAGTTCCAAACACTAACAAAACAAAAAAAGCCATGATGTTCCAAATTAAAAGGCATGTCACTGGCTGCTCAGAACTGCAGAAGTGTGATTCTTGAAATGTGCACATAAATCTGTTATTGTTTTACCTACATGCTGCAGATGGCAACTTGTATGTCAACACTCAATCATATAAATAAGATTTCAGGAATGCCAGGTGCTATTTTGTTTAATACAGTAAGTCCTGCCAGTCACTGTGCTCTCAAAAGTGACTGCCTTCCTGAGACACAGACATGTGATACTTTGAATCACAAGAATATGAGCCAAGATTGCTGACATCTGTTTTGAGGGCAGTTCTTACCAGCACTCTCCATAGATTTGGCAGCTGACACAGTTATAATGGGAGGCTTGCTGATGGGTTTAGCAAGATCTTCAGAATTTGTTAATAATGGATTGCTGAAAACACTGCTCCAATCAAACATTCTCTTTCCACCTTTGTCTACTTTTTCCTATTAGAGCAATGGGAGTCTTTATAAAGTAAAGGGTCCCCTGCATACCACTAATCTCTCTTAAGCTGTCACTTTGTTTAGCCATAGATTGCAATGCATGGCATTAATATTCAAGGTAACCAAGTAATCAGCCCCATAGCTGCAGTAACTCCTAGGTGTCTTTGGCCACACAAAGATTCTTCCCACTCACTTCCTCCTTCTCTCTTTAATTCTCTTTTGATCAAGATGGTAGAGAGTCACAAACCCCATACTATCATTACTCTCTACATTTAATTTCCATCTGACCTTATTACAATCAGACTTGCCCCAACTATTTGTACATTCCTCTACCTGAATTTATCTTTACTACCAAATGACAAGATAGGAAACCTAGGATACATATTTAGAAGAACCAAGTAAAAATTTTCCATTTAATTTTATACATATATAATTTTTAATATAACTTTAATGCTGCTTGCTCACTTATTTTGGAAATGTTCATCTGAGTAACACATACTGGGGATACAGTCCATTTCACTACATAAACTCTACTGAAGGATGTGCTTCTCACCAATCCAGTCTCTATCCACTATCTTCCCTGTTTTCCGTATGGTGTCAATGGAAATGGAATGCATCATTGACTATTGCTTCACTCATATCTTTTCTGGAGAAGATACTATATGGAAATTATGGCTGCTCACTTGATGTTATCATCGATGATATGAAGACGATATCTCTGTAATGCAGCTGTTTTGTAAGTTCATTGGTCCGTTCACAGTAATTTTTTTTCCAATATTACAGATGTGTTTGAGTCTGTGAGTCAAAATTCTACAGCCTGACATTGAAAATCTGTGTTTCTCCAGCCCACCTCCAATCATCCCTCTAATGACAATGCAGCTTTAAAAAGATTGTTTTTCCTAGCTAGGCAGAAAACAAAGAGGAAAAGGAGTGCTGGGCAGTTATAAAAAGCATTTGTGAAAAGAGATTCATTGTTAACTTGGGCTTTGTTAACTGAGGCATAACTGTATTTCCCTTTTACATGTTTTGGTTAGCAGGATCTCCGTTCTAGGAAAGTGTTGGCATCTGTGGGCATATTGTGAAGGTCAGTGACAATTTTGGAATTTTTCAGTGATGAAGATGACATCAGGGAAAAGTATCTCTCTAGCTATATATCCATCCATTTATCTAAATATATATCTGAAATTTCAATAACACTTCAGTAGTGTGCTATTGTCCACAAACAATTATGCTATAATGAACAGGCAAGCCTTAAAGGTGCCAAAAGACTCCTCTTTCATTTTGTTCTTCCATGAGTATTTTTAGGGGGGGGGGAACGTGGTCAAGCATTTGCTAAGTTACTCTATTTTAAGGTTGGCTCATCACTTGATGTTGAAGAGGTAGCAATAACCTGTACTTTGATGATCTGGACATAATGAGTAAATAATAGAATTCTATATAAAGGCTAAATGAGAATTTCTTTAATGTGTAATCCATGTTAAAATTCCAACCCAAAGTGTACCATTAAATACTGTGTGATGTACATTCAAGTAAAGATGTATAGTATTGGAAGTGAATAGCTAATGAATCAAAAGAAGGTATACTTTTCTCCTGGTTATCTGGAAGCATGGATAGAACAGGGATGAGCAACTGCAAAAGTTTAGGGGACATCTCCAGGTGGGAGATGAGGGTATAGATTCTCTAGCTTTGATGGGTTTAGCTCCAGTGGTTGGGTGCAAAGCTCCAGATGAGCTAGTAGAGCTACTACTACTTGCAAGGCATAATTTGTTGCTGCAGTTTACAAAGACTCTCCAAGAGGTCTGTAGAATTACTTAGCTTCCTTCTTCCTATGCTCTGTTTTGCATCCACCTTCTGACTAGATACATGTAGGCTGGATTAAATTTTCCTTGTTTTGTATCACTAAGGAGATGAAGAAGATGATTCCCTTCATTTCATCTTGGATCTGGGTACAGCTCCTTTGGATTTTTATCCCAATTTCTGAATAGGAAAATATATTCCCCATCTTTGTGCATTTGAATTACAAGCTGTGAGTAATTGTAAAGGTAAAGGTTTCCCCTTGACATGAATGTCTACTTGTAGTGCTCATCTCCGTTACTAAGCTGGAGAGCCAGCTTTGTCCAAAGACAACTCTGTTGGTCATGATTGTACAGAATGCTGTTACCTTCCCACCGAAGTAGTACTTATTTATCTATTTGCATTTGCATGCTTTTGAGAATCAAACTGCCAACCGTCTGACATTATGATTGTCAGAATTGCCATCTTAACCACTAAACCACCACATCCCTGGGAGTAACTGTGGTTCGTACTTAATATGTAACAGTTAATGACATCACCTGGGACTGACCCTAGGTCTCAGAAACAATCCTGAACTGACAGTGCAAATTGCCCCCCTTTTTTCAATGCACATCTGAGAATTCCAAAGGTTATACCTGACCCTTCTATAAAACCAACCCAGAAGTGACCTGGTCACATCCTGGTTTTGAAGAAAATATAGGCCTGGAACAGACGGGCCTTTGCGGCACCCTCGTCATGTGCGAGGGTTGCCTGGAGGGCGGAGTGCCCACATGCCCAGCATCCCTCGCATGTGACAAGGGTGCCGCAGTTGTGGTGTGCCCACCAGACAGAGTGCATAATGGTGATATCACAGCTGCGCTGCTTCTAGATGCCACCGCACCAGCTCTGGCGTCTTGCAGCGTTGTAGCAGTGCTGCAAAAAGGAGCCACTTCTGGGTGCTCCTTTTTTGCTCCGCAGCAGCACCACACAATTTGGTTGCTGCATCGCTCCTGCAGAGCAAAGAGAGGCGCCAAGAAGGCGCCTCTTTCTGGCGGTCTGTACACCGCCATAGTTCAGTCCCCCAAAGGTGCAGGGTGTTACCTGTAAATGGAGAATTGCACCTCCTAGAAGCCTCTGAGGAGATAGATCTCCTTTTTTAGAGCAGATACTTTTTAAGGGATAGCAGACTCTGTTTGACCCTTGAGGCCACTCCAGAGTTTGTAATGGAACCATATGCAACCTGTGGTATTCACTTCCTTTTGCTATCATGAAGTAACTCTGGAACCATATAACTTTTTTTGAAACTAAAGACATCTACAGAGTGTTTAAGGGATTTTAGAAAGAAATATAATACAAAGTATTTATGTGAGTATGGATAGGACCAATATGGAGGGGTTCTTAATTTAGAATGTTGTGTTCATTTGGGCAATTAGTTTATCTGAAAGTAGAATAAGAGCATTCTGAATTGTTTTCTCAAAGAAATAGCAAATCTCATGGATGAAGGGCTGGAGCATTTTTCTTGTAGGAGGAAACAACTATTTGAATGCAAATATTCATGCATTTGAGTGACAGTTTGGGAAGACAAATACTACCATTATCATTCAAATGATTATCATTTGCTATTTGCTGTTCTTTTTTGTTGCCTGTTTTATTGAACCATTTCCTGTATTGCTATATATTTTACATGTATTGTCCTATTATTTCTTAGACTGTACACCATAGCCCAGTTTACTCTTATCTATTTATTGTTTGTATGTACAGTGCTGTGCAAATCTACAGTGCTGTATAAATAAATAAATAAATAATACCATTCCATGATAAATAAAAACAAAGCACCTGATCCATGGTAAACAGAGGCAAGGGGGGATATATCATAGTGACATCCATATGCCAATAAGTGACCCATATATTTTAATCACACATTTATTCTGACAGATTTCTCAATGGGTGTAATAAATCTCACATGGAGATTTTTGTTCAATTTAACTACACAAAATTCGCAGCATTAAAAAAAAAGAAAATCCAGTTATTACCAAGTAAAAGAGAGGGAATCCATTTGTCTTCTACCCTTATGATGAAATGGAGCCTTTTAAAAACAGGCTTCTTGGCATCTTAATAGGCCCAGCACAAGCCACTTTGCAGCCAATGGTTCCTTCCCCTCATCCTTCTAAATCTAGCTCTTAAAACCCAGCCAAGTTATTTTGGTACCAGAAACAGAAAATCCATGTAAAAACAGCAATCTTGCACAATATAACCATGTGCTTATTTTTTTATTGTTTGTTTAAGATTACCATCTACTATGCAAAATTTTGTGGTATAAATTGAGCATCCCTACTCTGAAATCTGAAATGCTCCCGAATCCAACACTTTTCAAGTGCTGACAGATGCTACAAGTAGAAAATTCCACACTTGACCATATCTTGTTTCATTCACGAAATTATTACATCTATTTGTACAAAATTATCTTCAGGGTATGTGTATAAAGTTCATATGAAATATAAATGAATTACATGTTTAGACTTGGGTCCCATCTCTAAGATATCTCAGTGTAAATATGCAAATCTGAAATATGTCTTGTCCCGAGCATTTGGATAAGAGAGACTCAACCTATACAAAATTTTTGTTGTGCAAGAGTGTTCTTTTCTGAGAAGAAAAGTGCAATTTTGCACAAAAAACAGAGGTCTGCCTGTAAACAGTGCTTTTGTGCAAAATCCCACAATTCCCCCACACAAAATCC
The DNA here is from genome assembly GCF_019175285.1 of Sceloporus undulatus. Lineage (NCBI taxonomy): Eukaryota > Metazoa > Chordata > Lepidosauria > Squamata > Phrynosomatidae > Sceloporus > Sceloporus undulatus. The sequence continues at coordinate 214,766,047 of NC_056525.1, read as the reverse complement.
ATGTTTTTTTCACGCAGAATAATATTCCAAAATACTTCAAGATGTGCAAATATTAGGTAAAAATAGTACAAAATTGTTGTCTCTGTATTATTTTTCTTGACTGGAGCATTGTACAGACAGGCGCTTTGCGCCGGCCTGCACACATACTAGGGGTGCCTCAGGGCGTCCTTTCCAGAGGCCCCGCAACTCTAGTATGTTGTAATGGCGGCGCCCATTCTACATGGGTGCCGCCATTATGACATCACGGCCGGGCTGCCTCGAAATGGTCCGGTGCAGACGTGACATCTTAGGGTGTCTGTGGCGCCCTTTCCATAGCACCAGAAGGAGCTCTGAAACGGGACTCCTTCCTGGATTTGTGTCGCCGGTGCAGCCTTTACATAGCTGCACCAGCGACACAAAGGAGAAAGGGACTGAGTGGCCCCTTTCTCCCTTTTCCCGCCGCTGTTGGGGTGTCCTTGGGGCTTGAAGTCCCAAGGACACCCCTTTCCAGGCCGCGGGGAAATGGCCTTTTGCCGCTTCCCTGCATCCTGTAAAAGTGGTGGATCGGGGCCTCAGGGCTGCTGCTGTGGCAGCTGAGGCCCTGATCTGTCAGGGAAAGGGTCAGGTGCAGGCTGCACCAAAGGCCGGTCTGTACACCGCCTGGGTTTCCCAAGTGTTAGGAAACCTGCTTTTTCAGCCAAGAAGCAAATAACGGTGAATGTTATTTACAATCTTGGGGACACAGGCTAGGCCTAAATTCTGTTGACTAGTTCACCATTCAATAACTGGCTCACTGGGTCTATCCTTGGTTGAGACTAACCAGTAGAATTATGGTTTTAAATAGGTGCTCTGGCAGAGTCCTAAGTTCTGTTATAAAGGCCCTGTACACACAGGCCAAAATAAAGTTGCTTCAGGTCACTTTGGAGGTACACTGTTTAAATGACGCATGAGCCCTAAGAGCCCAGAAGCTACACCAAAGCCACACTCCGGTCCGAAGGACTAGAGCACAACTTTGGTGCAGCTTCTGGCCTCTTATGATGCGTGTGTCATTTAAACAGCATACCTCCAAAGTGACCCAAAGCAGCTTTATTTTGGCCTGTTTGTATGGGCACAAAAGTGATTTCAGTGCTCAGAGTGAGCATTAGTAGCAAAGTCATCTCAATAAGGAAGTAGTAAGAAAAATAGGCAAATAAAGCACTCCCAAGAGATGGCCATCCAATTTCTGTTTAAAGATTTCCAAAAAAAAGGAGAGTTCACCACCCTCAAAGACAGTATATTTGAAACCTTTTACAATGAAGAAGTTCTTCTAAATGTTTAGATAGAATCTTTTTGTAATTTTAATCCAAATTACTCTTACACATTGCATCTAGGGTGGTGAAAATATATCTGTCATGATTCTGCAGCATTTTTTTCCTGAATTTCACTTTATATTTTCTCCTTGCTCCTGTTTTGTCTCCAATTATGAGACTTTAGGGGTTTTCTTCCACATTAATTAGTGTACATTTTGGTACCCACTTTCCTCAATGTACATACATTTTATGCCTTTTTCTTATTGCATATACTTTTCTACTTTCTTCCTTATTGACTAAGGTATGTTTAAGTATACTATCTGCCAATTTTTTAAAATTCTTCATGCAATATTCACTTTTTGAAAACAGTTTGAAAAAAATTAAAAATGGGTTCTGATGGTTTCTCCAGTGACATGAAACCAAAAGATGGGTGCATATTTTTGTGTCTCACACCAACAATGGGATAAATTCATTTTAAAAAATACCTTTGTTAATAAAAATGTCATTCCTATCCCTTCAGTACCAAGACAATTCTCAGTTGAAGAAGCCAGATATTGAATATGCTGCAAAGCCATCCATATGATAGCTGGAGAACATACTGCAGATAAATCAGCCCAGTAGAGCTGGGTGACATCAGGAAACAATATGAGTCTGATTGCACTTATATAACTCGTGTTTTGGGCAGAGATCCCCAATGTGAGCAACTTCTTCATGATGAAACCTGAGGAACAGACTTGAATCAGTTTGCTCTACCTCCTCCTCAGCTGTCTGCTCCAAAACCAGATCGTCAATCATCTTAGATTATACACATCCAGATATTTACTATGTAATGGTGATGGAATCACAGCATTTAATTAAAAATACCACCCTGTGATAAAATCTCAAAATCTATGTTTTAAATATAGATAAATTATGTGACATGGCAAAATCATCCAAAAGCAATGGTCTAGTGGAGCCAGGGCTTGAAGTTTTTTTATTAACTGGATGAGGATGGCATCTACCTCCGCCACCATCCCACCTCAGCTTCCCTCCTCTCTGAGCTTGACAGCAATCTTCACAGCAGCTGGAATTGGGATAGATTTTCATAGAAAGGAATCCTGGTGACATAGTGGTTAAATGCTGACACTGCAGACACAACATTGTAATACAATCCTAGGGGAGGGCTCCAGCGTCCACTCAGCTTTCCATCCTTTCATAGGTAAGCAAAATGAGTACCCAGCTTGTTGGGAACAATTGGCTTACAAATTGTAAACTGATCAGAGAGTGCTAGTTTGCTGATAAGTGGTATAGAAATGTACTTGCTATGGCTTTTGCTAAATAATGTTTTGATGTAAAGGGTAAAAAAATGGCCTGTCTTGGTCTTGAATGAGTAATTCAGAGCCATTAAGTTTACAAACTGCTAGTGCCTGGTGAAGATGTAAAGTACTAGAAATGGTTTGTAAATACAGTTCAACACAAGTTCCTGAATGTGGGGACTATCCTTGGTCATGTAGCTATGGGGACTATCCTGAGAAGTACCTGCACTTCAGAATTTAACACTATACTGCATGGAAATCTCATGAAACTTCAGCAACAGAATCTTGTCATGCATAGTATACTGCAGAGATAAATTTTATTTGATAATTACAAGTATCATGTATACCATGTTTATTATTTTTTTAATAAAGTCTTCAAGTCTGTGGTTATGAATAGCTAGTTCTCTCAAGCTAAAGCAACAACAAAAAAGTGCAAAATCCATTTAAATTCTTGCAGATAAAGTTTAAGCATGTTTGTTTACTTAAAAGAAAACCTAATTGACTTTGACATATTTGACACTGCCACCTTAATTTTCATTTGCTCAAGTATATGACTCCTAAAGCTCCACTTGAGAAAAACCAGAGAGGAATTCTTTGTGACCACATTGAACTATCGATTCGTCAGACTCTTCTAGACTCAAAACAGTGACAGTAATCACTGGTGCAGAGACATCTATTGTGTGCAAAACTAGCTAAGCTTGACCTATCTGTGTCAAACTGACATCTGATAAGTCGATGTGACTAGGGAGCAGTGGCACTTGCATACAGCCAAGAGGTGCAGGTCTGAGATGGAAAATGTACAGTTCTATGGGTTCAGGCGGAGGACATTCTTCAGGAGGAGGTATTCTTTTAAACATTTCCTACTATTCAAGTCCAGGTTTTCCAAACAAATAACAATGTTGTTATTGCAAAACTAGAAGCAGGCCTGTAAATAATAGTGTTATTTTTTGTTGTTGTTCTGAAAGGAGTTGAAATGGAAATGAGGAAAACTTCCTGAGGAAAACATTATTATATGACATATTACTTCACTTGGATAGTTCTGGCTCCCTCATGCCAGGGACTCATTGGACACAATACGCTTTCTTACTGGAGTTTCTCTCAACATTTGGATTGGATTACTACATGTGGCTTTTAAACAAGGATTAGACCCAGAAAAAATAGCTTTGGGGATACTTGTTGCACAATGATGCTTCCAACCCATGCATGCTATGTTCCCCAGCCACAGTTAGGGCATCTCTTTTCACTGATTGGGGAAACACCTCAATGATCTCCCAATGGAGCTAGTTCCCAGGTGTGAAAGATTGCTGCTGGGGCAGTCACATTATTGGCAGTCAAATGGTGTCAGTGCCCTCTCCTCTCCCCCTGTCCCTCTCCCCCTTGTTATTCTCAAACAGCCTAGTTACCTTTATTTGTTTCCTTAAATTGCAGTAGCAGAGTTCCAGGATTGTGAGAAAAACTGAAAATAAAAATTAAAAAATTAAAAAAACTGAAAGGCTTGCTGGGCAGGGCATAGGGCAAGCAAGTGGAAGAGAGTGCGATGGCAGCAACAGCCTGGGTCACTGGATTGCAAATGCATGCAGTAATACTATAACAACAGAAAGTGTGATTGTGGTATGAACAGGGCTCCATACAGTAAAGCCCTTAGGCCAAAACACTACTGATGCTGGAATCCCATTATACCTGCCTTGCATCCCATTGCAGGAGGAAAGTAGAATATACATCCTTGAATTAATTAATTAAAATGATGGGGCACCTTTGCTGTAGCTACATCTAATGATCCAACTCTTCCAACTTATCTTAAGAGCCAGGCAGCATACTAACTCAAGGAGTTCCAAGGCACTGAAGAATAGAGTGTTGAACAATGAGGCATCTGGCCTCTTCCATCAGCAAACTGCAGTACAAAAATCAGCACAGGAACCCCTGTTATGAGTACTGAATGCCTTCCATAATTTTGAGTTTGCATGTTTCTCCTCCATGGCCCTAGATGAAACTGTAGTTTAAGTCTCCATGAACCCAAAAGCATGCAGACCATATAAGCATGGCTTGAAACAGAGTTCAGTCAGCTAGTTTAGGAGTTGCAATCAGGAAAAGATTCACACCTTCACAATGGCAGGAAGTCTAGGTAATTTATGGCCCAGGATGTTTTCCGTCCTAACTGTAGAAGACCCATTGCCATCTCCAGATTCTATCTGTATGAAGTGATCTTTACCATGCAAATCTGGCATTTTGAAGTATAGTAAACAACTTTGCCTGAGGCTGTTTTTGGCCCATATAAGGATCCAAATTCCTTTGTTCTGTGTGCTGGTTAATGATCCAAGGTGACTCCATATCACTCTGAATTTTGACTTAGCTCCCACTTGTTGCCTATCCCTGTCTGACCACATGTCCAAGTTCAATGCTTCACTGGATCATCAGGAGCCACCACATCTTTGATAAATACCAAATATAAAAAATTCTCTTATCTATTCCAATGCAAACTCCTTTATTCTTGAGTTCTTATGAGTGTGTGTGAGTGAATGCTTGTCTTAGTGTGTGTATCAATAAAGATAAATTAATTTGAACAGAATTGGCCTCTGTCTGTCCCTAGCCACCTCCTTATTAATTCGGATGTATCCTTGGCTGCTGTAACCTGGTCAAATTAACTGAGCTAATTAAAATTCATCCAGGTACCAGATTACATAATACCCCACTGTGGAGTCCTGTCACAATTACATTTCACACCACACATCCCTGACAGCAGGGGCTGGGTTCATCACCTTCCACATCTGGTTGTCTCAGCACCCCTTTCAGTTGGTGTGGCTGCCTCCTTTCTAAGGTGGGTTTGGGGGGCTACTTCTGGTTGTAGCAATGGTGTCACAACCATAAATGTGAACTGCAATATTTACCATCTCATAAGTCTGACTTATGACATTGTAAATACTGAATAGGATGCCAGCTTTTCTTTAAAAAGTAGTTAGTCACTATCATAATTTCTAAAGCTCCCTATTAATTGGTTACTGATATAGTTGCATTTCTGTAAAAAAATGTTTACTTGCTCATTTCTCTAAAGTAACTAGAACAGCTTGTTTTGTTACTTTTAAATAATGGAATGTTGGCTCTCCTCTGTGTCCTACAGGTGTGCAGCCACCAAAACAAACAAAAACTAGTCCAGAACAGGCATGCCAACATTCAGCACTGTCTGAGGTGCTTGACCTCAACAGCTTGACCTCAACAGTCACTCACAGCAGACTGTACAAGCACAACCCAGTATGCAGTATTTGGCAATAAAGCACTGACCAACATGAAATGAGGCACAGACACAGTTGACTTCTTCCAAAATTCCTTGGAGGCTTTTATCTTCCCATTTCAAAATATATACAAAGTATTTACAACAGAAGCCCTGACTTCTGTCAACACACACTGTCTGCTATAATCCACTTTTCCAACAAACACACTCTAGAAACTCTCCACAACACCAACTCCACACCTGTCCTGGGTTCCAGAGCCCTTATATACAGTGGTGATACCATTAGTGTTGACACCTGGTGTTTCTTAACCTTTATAGCCATAAAACTTATTTTACCACTTCTTAAAGGGACACATTTACCCAACATGGAATGCTACCAGCCAGTGGCCTGGAGTATGAAACACATTCTCCTTATATCCACTTTATCACCTCAACATCCAGAACAAAGCACATGACAACAACAAAAGGAAAAGCATGAGTCACCACATGACTCACATGATATTTTTCCTCCATTTAGTGAGCCCATACCTCTATTATTACAGTATCCCCAAAAATGAACATATTCTATATACCAGTCAGAAAGTGCCCACAGAAGCAGGTGGTTAAAGTGCAAAAACTGTTGGGTATTTAGTCCAGTCCAGATTAGAATCAGAGTTGGAAAAGACCAGAAGGGCCATGCAGTCCACCCCCTGCCATGCAGGAACTCACAATCAAAGCACTCCTGACAGATGGCCATCCATCCTCTACTTAAAAAGGAGAATCCACCACTCTCTGAGGGACTGTGTTCCACTGTCAAACAGCTCTTACTGTCAGGAAGTTCTTCCTTATGTTGAGGTGGAATCCCTTTTCCTGTAGTTTGAATCCTTTGCTCTGGGTCCTATTCTCTGGAGCATCAGAAAACATGCTCCCTCCAGCCTTAATATGACATCCCTTCAAACATTTAAACAGGGCTATCATATCACCTCTTAACCGTCTATTCTCCAGGTTAAATATTCCCAGCTCCCTCTATCACTCCTCATAGAACATGGTTTCCAGACCCTTCACCATTTTGGTCACCCTCCTCCTTCCTTTTTGAATCATGGTGCCCAGAACTGGACATGATATTCCAGGTGAGGCCTGACCAAAGCAGGATAGAGTGGCACTATTACTTCCCTTGATCTAGACACTTTACTTCTATTAATGCAGCCTAGAATCGCATTAGCTTTTTTAGCTGCCACATCACACTGTTGACTCATGCTCAGTTAGTGGTCTAATGGGACTACTAGATTAGTCACATGTTATCAGAGCAAGATGAAGGAAGAAACACAAAGGTGGTCATCAGCCAGTCCAGAAGCCATTGCAACATGTCAGCAGTCCAGATACATAAAGCCAACAAGGAGTAAACAGTCATCACACTGTAGCCAGTCCAAGGTTGTGAAAACAGGAATGCTAGAGAGTATTGCCAGTCAACAAGATAAGATGGTTATCAGCATCATAGCTGCAAGGGAACTGCTGGGATATTTATGGACAGCTCTTTCAAGGGCTAATTAGGTCAGTGTCTACTATTTAATTGAGATTAATGGCGTATTACAGACCGCCCCTTTGAGGCTGCGCCAGCAATGCAAATTGCGGAAGGAGCTCCGTTTTGGAGCTCCTTCATGTGCTGCGAAAAGGGCACTCTAGGCGCCCTCACATGGCGCAAAGACGTCATGTCCACGCCACCCCGTTTGGAAGTGGTGCGTTCGTGATGTCGTAATGGCGCCCCCTGTGTGGAACGGGCACCGCCATTTTGGTCGCATCGAGCGCCAATTAGGGTTGGGGGCGTCCAGAAAGGACGCCCCTTTCTAACCCTAGTACGTGCTCCTTGCGTACTAGAATGCCCGTCTGTAACGGGCCAATGTTTCTCTTTTTGTTGCTCAACAAAGCATAGGAGGGCTATCTTTAGTATCTTCAGCCTCTGCTTTCTCCTGCTAGGAAGCAGAGTTCCCCACTGCCTCAGCCGCCAGTTCCCCAGACTCAGAGAGAGATCCATTATCAGGAGCTCCAGGTTCCCAGCAATCTGTCTCTTCCTGCACTTCATTTGAGCGGTCCAAGGGGTGAGTTATGACAGAGCATCCCCTCATTAAGTTACCCCTGTAATGCAACTGAGTTGTGTATTCTTTAGTGCAAAATTGAATCAATAATATTAAATAGTTGTTCTAACTTGTTACTTCCATATTCCGCCTGCTTGACACAATAGGGAGGGTCTCTGATTTTTTGAAACCTTCTTATGCTCTTTTCCAAATTGAACTTCATATACCTTGCCTACTTAAGCTCTGAGACCATGCATCCTTTAAGCATCCTCCTCAGAGTCAGTGTTTCTGGTTGGAACAATGACATCTATTAACATCCCATGCTACAAAATCACTGCACAATACTACTTCACTGCCCTCCTCAGGTTTTTCACATTCTAGGCCATGGCTTCCTTTATTGAATCAATCCACCTGTAACATAGGCACATTACAGAGTGCCCATGAAGGGCGCTCTGCTGCCTCTGCCGTTTGCTACATCCGGGAACCGCAGTGGCCAAACCGCGCGGTTCCCGGGCGCAGCAAGAAAGAAGCACCGAAATGGCGCTTCTTTCTGCGACCCGGAAGGCATCACTTCTGCCACGCGATGTCCGGACGCTACACATCCGCAACGTCAAAATGGCGGCCCGCCATTTTGTACGCACTCGGTCCATATTAGGGTTGAGGGACGTCCGGAAGGGACGCCCCTTCTCAACCCTAACACGCCCCTTCAGCACGTCTGTAACGCGCCATAGTCTCCCTCTTTCTTTTTACTGCCTTCTATTTATGACACTTAATGGACTTTTCCAATGAGTCATGTCAATGCAGGACAAGTAAAAATGATAAAATAATCATCTTCACTTGAACCCAAAAGGCTCCCTACAAAAATCCATCTTGTACATACAAACAAGCTGGTGTGGTGTGTAACAAACTATATATCTAAAGTGTAAGTTGAACTTCAGCTAAAAATAGATCATTCAGGATTTCATAAGAAAGAAAATGGCTTTTATTATAGCTTTGTACAACCTTGGAACAGCCCATTAAGTTAAATGGTGCACAGACACATATTTCCTCTCAAATTTCTTAATAATGAATTTGGTAATGTTCCTGATTAATGAATTTATTTTTTTAAAAAACCAAGCATTTTTTTTTTTAAATCAGAAGCAGCAAGGCAATTATGTAGCAGTTAGAGCTACTGCCAAGTCTAGTCTGCACCAGAAGGCAAAGGCATAATTCCAACTATGCTGGTATATTTTATCCCCTGAATAAATCTTTTCCTTTACATTGGAAAAACTTAACTTTGTTTCAGAAACAGCTTGAAGCCTGAAGGATTATTGAGAAAAATGTATGATGGGGGGAAATCATTTTATCTCTAAAGATCAGATTTTACTCAGGTTTCACATCTCTATATAAAATAGGGCAAGATGAAGTTTCCAGTCAATTTCTGCACAAAGATATGTGTGCTGCTATTATATTATTGTTTTGTCTTCCCAAAGCATTGAAGTGTTCATGGTAAACCAATGCAATGTTAGTTTCCTTTATATTGTAGGATTGGGGGCAGGAAGATACAAACCATGGTGCCTTTAACATTATCTGTATATTTAAAATGTGCACCTGAACACATAATGGGAACTTCAACCAAAGTTGCTGATTCCCCATCACAAATTTGGCTTTCCAACTTTTTTGTAGAAAACACCAGTTGCAGATAATGACATTTTCAACTCTCCATCCTTTCATATGTAGATGCAAATATGAAAAGACTATATTTTTTCTTATGCAGAGATTGCAGATGTCAGCTCCCACACAGACACATACCAAAAAATAAAGTAACAACATTTTGAAACTCAGATTTGGTGTTTCCCTCAGAGGGCCACTACCACTGGAAGCCTGGTTACTTAATTTCAGATTTAAGGGTGCATAAATTACCATCAGAACTATGTAATGACTGCCAATACAACACATATGGCTGCAATCCTATAGTGACACATGTGCATGTAAATGTGGCTTATTTGTACATGTCTCTTTTTGGACAGGATTCAGGATGCTATTTTGTGCTGTATCCCCAAACCTCTTCCCAGGTAGACATGAAGGTAGACATGAAGTCCTGCAATGATCTGCAGGGGCTATGGCTGTGGCTGCTGCTTCTTACCAGTGGAAAGGGAAGGGAGGGAGGAGATAATCAGTTCAGACCATGAGGTTATGCTGCTCAAGGCTCCTAGAGGAAGGAGAAGAAAGGTACACTCCATCAGTGAGTCCACACTCATTTTTTTGTCTCACCCTTGTATCACTGCAGTAAATCCAGCTGTTATTTCATGGTTTGAATCATTTCCCCCCGCCTCTCTTCTTCCTCTTCCAGTATTGTTAAATACATCTCATAAACAAAATTACAAAGACCCTTACCTGCAAAATTGGAGAGTTACACAATAATATGGCCAGTTTCTTCAGACAATTTCTTTTGCCTCCAGTGCATAGTCATATTTTCCTATTGCAATCCATTCAGTTTCCTTAATTGAATTCATTTAACACATCTCCTTTCCTATGGAACACATGAGCACAGAACTGGATGTCTAATTAAACTTTTCAAAAGCAGTACCAACATTAACTCAAGGTAATCTTGCAATAATCTGCTACTCATGTGACAGATTTCCTTCAAGCCAAATGTTCCTGAAACAACTAACATATATCTGTGCAACTAAAAGGTGTTTGTATAAATGACACACAGGATCTGCAACTTAAATGTACCTTTTACAAATTTCTGCAAAAGGGTTGTTTTTTTAAATATCCATCTATCTTAAAGATACAGCATATAGCAAGATAAGCAATATCTGATGTAGAAAAGTAGATATAAGGTAGGAGACTGGGTGAATGAATTTTGCATGGCCAACAGTATGGAAGAATAAAATACCTCTTCCATAAGATCTAAGAAATCAATGGGAAATTTCAGCCATATTTTGGCTGAGGAACGCTACATGATCAAATAGAACCAAAAAGGCAATAGAAACAATACAAGAACTATATTAAAAAGATTAAAGATGACAAATTCTTCCAAAGAATAACCATATGAAGACAAACCTCCAGTTTTAGAAAACAAAATGGAAGCTGTACTCAGAGCACTTGGGAGAAATAAAACACCTGGAAAAGATGACATACCAAAGGAGTGGCTTCAATCTGGAGAAGAGTTCTGTGAATATCGATATCGTTGACTGTTAGAAAGATAAACACATGGGTCCTACAGCAAATCAGGTCTGAACTCTCCCTAAAAGCCAAATTGACTAAACTGATGATGGTGTACTTTGGCTTCATCACGAGAAAACATGATTCACTAGAAAAAACGATAATGCTTGATAAAGTGGGAGGAAATAAGAAAAGATGAAGACCATGATCCAGATAGATACACTTAATCAGGAAAGCCACAACCTTGAGTCTGCTAGACCAGAGCTGGGCTGTTGATAAGAGGGTGGCTTCACAGAGTTGCCAGAAATCAGTCGACTTGAAGGCAGTTAACAACAAAGAAAAACATTGGGTGAAGTTAATGTTAAGGTTCCATTTTTAAATTTATAAATATTTATAGTTTTATAAATAGTGAGTAAAAACTATAATTATACTGTAGACATAAGAATTATATGCTGTTGACTATAATATGGTGGGGTAATCTGTAGCCTTTTTGTTCTGTGTCCTCAAACAGATGAATCTTTTCTAAAACCAATTAGATTTAAATTCCAAATGCAAGCCAGATTTTTAGATGTATCTGTATTGTTTGTTCCTACTCCAATGATTCTGCTCACAATAATCAAATTAGCAGGACCTCTGGCCAGTGTCAGATCCTCACAAGTAGCCAATATTTATTTACAGGTTCTTCGTCTGGAAGTTAAACCAACATTATCTCTATCACCATCAGAACTGTTCTGAAAAACCAGACATTCTGCAGTGCAGAGACGTTCAGTGCTTTACTGGGTTTTAAAAGGTCTAAATCAGGACATAATAATTATGCAACTCTCCAGATGGAGGTAGACCATAACTCCCAGCATCCCTCACCACTGTTCCTTTTGGCTAGCTTTGTCACAGCAAAGTATCTGAAGTAAGAAGTACCATCTTTCTTAAAATGGTAAGTGCAATGAAAATATGTTTGCAAATCACGTCTATGCTGTAAACCATGTTTATTTACTTATCTATTATTTATAAGTACTTAAAAACCCTTACCTCTAAAGATTTCCACGTAGTATACCACAATAATAAAGCTTGCAATACAAATAATATAAAGCAATAAATAAAATAAATATATACGTTATCCCTAAGAATAACAAATATGGTAAGCTGATCTACGGCTATTTAGGAGAACACTATCATAGTCAAGAGATGTAGAACTGCATATAATTATTGATATTACTAGAACTATAATCAATAGTTTATAGTATCTGGTTTCTTTTGCTGACCTATGAAGACTAGGTGCATAGAAAGCATAGCTCTATAACTCATAATGCATAGGCTCATTTAAATAGTAAGCCAAGAGACAGGGAACTGTCAAATTAACAATGTGTAAGGTGCTCTGAGAGGGTTTTGTGGTTGTTGTTGTTGTTGAAGGGTATAAATGTTCTAAATAAATAAATACTGATAGTAATTTTTAATTTAAGTATTTAATATAACAGCTGATATTTTGGAATACTGATAGTTGAGAAATGAAGCGTTTGACCATATTGGCAGGTGATATACAAAGGAACATCAAATTTTCTTTTTTCTTTTTTCAGGGAGAAAATTCCACATCAACATCTGGCATCAAATCCCAACAGATTACAATGCTGGACCTCATCACCATCATCCAGTGTACACTTAGAATATGACAGAACGTTTTCCTATGGTTGCAAATAGATCAGTAATGCCAAAAATTTGTTCTTCAGGAACTCTTTGCATTGAGGAATTCCTCATAAGCTCCTGAAAAAACAACCAGGTTCACCCAAAGGTGGGAATAACACAGCTCGCTAGATGTTGCTGGAGTGCTTCTACCAGCTATTTCCTCCATCAGTTCTGCTAGCTAGTGATACTGGGATTTACAGCCCAACAACATCTGGAGGGCTGCATGAGTCCCACCCTAGTTTAAAACCATCACTGTAACATCTTTGGTAATATTTGATAGCTGGCATGCAGTCATATTTGTTACTGGCCTAAATCCAATGTACCACTAGTGGTAATCCATAGAATCATAGAGTTGGAAAAGACCCAAGGGCTATCCAGTCCAACCCCCTTGCCATGCAGGAACTCACAAACAAAGCACTCCTAACAGATGGCCGTCCAGCCGCTGCTTAAAAATCTCCAAAGAAGGAGATTCCACCACATTCTGAGGGAACATGTTCCACTGTAAAATACTTCTTAATCCTCTATTATTGTTGTTGTTGTTGTGTGCCTTCAAACCATTTCTGACTTATGGTGACCTCAGGACATCTGTGACTAATGAATGGTACATTGGTTTAGGCTGTGACTAATGAAACAAATGTTATCATGGGGTTTTCTTGCCAGAGTTTTCAGAGTAGAGTTGTCATTGCCTTCCCCTGAGGTTGAGATAGTGTGACTTGTCCAAGGTTACCCAGTGGGTTTCCATGGCCAAACGGGTTTTAAACCCTGGTCTCTCAGTATCTAGGTCTAACAATCAAGCCACTATACCATGCTGGCTCAGTAACATTATCTTCCTCTCCCTCTTTTTCCACCCCCCCCCCCCCCCCCGCCAAGTTGGCACTGTTCAAGGCAGTGCCATAAGTTTCTTGGGGATGTTCTCCATTCTGTTAAATAATGCAAAGTATCGTCATTGTACCAAAAGAACTAAAGATCATGGTACATGCAGCTAAGCTTAGCCAAATCATTTGATTGTTTCAGCAAAGATCTCACCTTTTCTGGCTAAAATATGAATATAATATTTTCAACATGCTGTCTTATTTTGTAGAAATATTAAAAGCAGCAAAGCTTTAGAACTTAGAGTGATAAAACACTTTTATATTGTGAAAGATTGGAAGTAGGAGTCAATCATGGTTTTTATAGGCCTTACTTTTGAAGTTCTGCAAGTTCTATAAGCAATTATCATCCCATAAAGTCTTGGAGGGGGAGCAGATTTGTAAGCTATTAGGCAATATTAGGAACTTCAGTCCCCATTCAACAAGTTTTAATATAAAGTAGTCAAAAATTTTACCAAGGCAAGCCAATTCAAATCTTGCCTTCTGTGAACAATGTACACATATTTTATGATTAATGCAAGGCAGGAATATAATGATAGCAATGAACATAATTTATGAGACAGTTCTCATCCTTACTATATAAAGCATCATCTGATGTGGTAGAATTGAAGGGATAAATTAGTGTGGCTTATTTATAAAGGTTTTTAGAGACCTTTAAGACCTTTTCCTCTCCTGTAAAAGAGATTTTTCCCCTTTTTTACAGATTTTTTTTCATACCAGAAAAATGAAATATAGAGTAACTTATTTTGAGGGAGTAATATCTGATTTGTATACAGAAGTAGAGCATATACAACATGGGAAACAGGAAAATCAGTATGGTATTCATATCAACGAAGTTAAAGAGGTAACAAAAGTTATATTCTGCTTAACAATTAAGGTGTAATAAGAATAATATTGACTTGTAAACTATTTTTATGTTGAATAATAAAAAAAGAAATATGGAATATGGAACATTAATTTCTACATTCTAATTTAGAAATTATAGTAGAAAGAGGGAAAGAGCATGACTTCAGACTTTTAAAGACTTCAGACTTCACTATTTATTCATCATGAACATTTGTTAGGAGGCAGCAAAATATTTTGTGAATTAAGTAGGTAAAATATTCACAACTGCGTTTTTTCATAACTGCAAATGTATGTCAGCTAATCACATATGCAGCTCAAAACATACTTACTATGTAGCTTTAAACCATGTTTCTAATGAAGTATAGAAATTTAATTGTGTACAATGACCATGATTTGATTCTAAAATGTGATAGGAAGCATATACAGTAGAGGAACAACCTCAAACTTCAAAGTACTGTGCTAGTTATACTAAAATTAGGTACCTTGCATATTCTCCAACATTTCATAGATGAAGTCTGGGATACATGTAGCCAAGCAATATCAAGAGTATGGTCTTGATGGTGAAAGGTATTAATGTGGAAGAACAGAAGAATTAAAAGATGCTGCAGCAATTTGCTTTTACCTGAGCCTATTGGGAAGGCCAAGTTTCTGCTCCCTCTTCTCCTCTCCCCCCTCTCTTTGAACTTAGGGCCTATACAGACGAGGGGAGAGAGGTGGACAGAGGCTGCTCAGCACCAGTTAAATTGTAATCTGCTAAATACTAGTTTAGACATATGCTGAGTCCAGAGTGAAGCCATCAATAAAACCAATAGCCGCTACAGCACAATCCAATGCTGTATGGATCTGTTCAAACAGAATCTGCAACATACTACAGTGGGGCCTCCTTATCCATGGGTTTACCATCCTCAGATTTAAGCATCCACAGAGAAGCCCCAATTGTCACCAATCGTAGCAATTAGAGAGAATGGACTTGAAGTTCCACATTTTTAGGTATCTGTGGGGAAGCCTGGAATAGATCCCCATGAATACCAAAGTTCAACTGTAATTCATTTCAAATACTGTACGTTATGTCTTATCTTGTGACAATAAACTTCCTGAGGCAGCTTACAAATCAAAATGTTAAAAAACATAAATTGATAAAATAACACAAAAATCTTCTATCAGCATAAACAGCCAAACAAGAATCAACACAAGGGCAGCAAAAGTGTTCAGACTGCACTAAATGCCAGTAGGGAAAATCAAAAGTGAAAATAAAAGTATGGCCCTTGCTGCCTCCCAAAATCCCAAGTATCTGTTCCCCTCTAATAGTGAGCAGCATGGAGGAACTTTAGAATAAATTACTCTAATCAGGCCATTAAACCTGACCATTGTGGGGAAACAGGGCCAAGGTCATACTTGATAAACCAGATCAGCCTTCATTAAGACTGGTTACTTATCTGAACTACAGTATGTCCTTGGTATTCACTGGGGTTTGGTCCCAGGACCCTCTGTAGATAGCAAATTCTATAGATACTCAAGTCCTATTAAATACAATGTCACAGTAAAATGGTGTACCTTATACAAAATTGCAAAATCAAGGTTTGATATTTGGAATTCATACATTTTAAAAATATTTTCAAGCCAGAGGTGCTTGAATCCATAGAGACAGAGTACCAACTGTATAATATTAAAAAAAAAAAAAACATGCTGGCTGGTATCTGGGACTTATAATCTTTTTTAAAAAATGTATTTTTCACAAGCTAAGATTGGACCTGACTGGATTGACAGCTGAAACTTAATTCAGGACTGGTGGTGGCATAGCACACTTGATAATAGCAGTTTCACCTGGGCTGCATCTGCACTGTAGAAACGGACAGTATGACACTGCTTTCACTGCCATGGCTCAGTGCTTTTTGGGATGTGCCATTTGTTGTGGCACCAGACCTTTCTGACAGAGAAGGCTAAAGGTCTTGTAAAACTACAAATCCCAGGATTCCATAGCATTGGGCTATGGCAGTTAAAACATTGTCAAACTGCATTATTTCCACAGTATAGAGGCAGTCTGTAAGGTACAAAGGTTTCTGTTCTTTAATTATTTGCTATAGGCAGCCATCTCACTTTGCCTAATGGTAGAGCTGGTTCTGGGTGTGTAGTGACGGTCTCAATAATGGATGCAACGGTGACCTCTTAAGGAGCCAGTGTGGCATAGTGATTTGAGTGTTGGACTACAACTCCGCATACGAGGATTCTATTCCCAGCTGAGCCATGAAAACCACTAGGTGACTGTGGGCATGTCACATGTGCTCAGCCTCAAAGGAAGTCAATGGTAAATCTATTCTGAAAAAATCTTGCCAAGAAAACCACATGATAGGGTTGCCATAAGTCAGAAATCACTTGAAGGTGTCAACAACAAAAAAGACTACTTTACCTTTGGTTGGTCACTTTTGTTTTCATCACAGGGAATGTTATCAGTGTTGAAAATGGGCCTGGAGATCAACCCTGCTCTTCTGTTTCAGAAGTGAGGTGATGTTACAAAAAGGAGTGGAAATTCTATCGCTCCCCCTGCCTGTGCATGTCAAACCTGAGGAGCTTTTAGTTAGTAGTAAATATTGGTCAGAGTCAGCCTGGCTAAGAAGCTAATTGGATGCAGACTATTTGCCTTGCCTTGTGCAACATTAATCTTCTTATTTAACAACAGGTCATGATGTTCAATTAACTGGAGTGCTTTTAGCATGTTCATTAGATGAAGAATATAACTAAATAGCTATTGTACATAAAAGACAACCGAATAGTGAGACAGGTTATATCACCTTTACCAAGACATGTGCTGGAAAGAATGAAGGTGATGGAACAAGTAGTTCCATTTGTATGAGTCTATCGGGCTCATAATGACCTGATTACTGTTTATGAAATGGCAACTTAGAGGGCTTTTCAAAACATTTGTTTCATTAGTCACAGCCTAAACCAATGTACCATTCATTAGTCAAAGATGTCAGTAGTTATTAACAAGTTCCCAAAGGCATTTCCTTGTTAATATCTGTTACATTTATTTCTCATGCATATTAATTATAGATTAGAATCTGCACCAAGTATTATAATTGAAGAAAGATGACATTTCCATGGCAGAGAGTTTCTTTCCCCTTAAGGATTTCATTTGAGCCCATCAAAACCCTCTAAGAGACGTGCCACTTTTACAACACCCTGTTGTGCTAAAGGGGGTAATATTACATAAAAATCAAGTCAATACGTTTCAAGGAAATGTGCTAGCACATAGTTCTTCATAAAAAGAACAACACTGCATTTACTATACATGGCCAAACACATATCTGTATCTACACATATCTTTTCACATTAGAAAATATCATGCCAAAAATTTTGCAATATGATTAAGTTCCATACAAAAGGCTTATATATAAAAGTTCCCTGACTTATTTCAAGAAAAGAAGAGAATTTTAAATAAAATGCTCCTCCTCTTTTTCCTCCTCCACTCCCCTCCCCCCATTTTTGAATTGGCATAGACTGATTTTTGGTAAGGATAAAAGATGGGAAAGCCCCAAGAAACTACAGATCCACTGACCTACTTTCCATTCTGGCACTACAAAAGATTGAACATTTGAAAATATTATATACATGGGGGATCACCTTTTCTTCAGCATGGCCTCTTGAAAGGGAACTCCTTTGTTAATCTGAAAGTGTCAATACATTTATAATTTACAGACAAATGTGCTCAAATGTGCACTTTTATATACCTTAACTAGTTAAAGAAGAAACAGCAAGTGACATTTTTGTAATGAAGTATAAGGAAACAGTGTGGTCTCCTAAGAATTGTATTGACTCGGTGCTATTTAACACCCTAAAAATATCTTGACTCTGTGGAGATCAATGAAATAATCAGCTCTACATCTGACACCAAATTATTTACAATGGTGAAAAAAACCAAATAGATGTACTCTTACTCAAGTTCTATTCAACATGGGGAAACTGGACCAAAATAGTAAAATGAGAGAAGAATGGGACATCATTAGAACATTGAATCTGGTCTATTGTGACTGAGCAAAAGAATCCTAGACTCTTAGTGGGCTATCTATTTATGCCATGTTAAGGCTTAAAAAAAATTCTTTAATTTGACATATTGAAAGCATAAAGCTGCAGAAGTCCTCCCATGCTTTTTCTGAGATTCTTGTGTCAAGACTGCAAGATGGTCAAAGCAATTTAGAGAACACATAAATGAGTGCAGCAAGGTGAGATTATTAGTCAATTATTATTATTATTATTATTATTATTATTATTATTATTATTATTATTTCCCAATCAGTCTCTTAAGGCCATTCTGATGAGTTTTTGCCTCCAAATTAGAAACTGACATTAAACCAGCAATGCTATATTCCAGCCAGAAGACGTGCAAAATAATTCACTGTTCTGTTTATTTGATGATATGCAAACTCTGAAGGCTCAAAGCACATTTTAAGCATAAACCTATCCATACTTTTACTCTGCAGTCTATAAAACAAAAGAAATTATGGCAGGGAAAGCAGTCACTGGAACAGCCTGTCTTTACTAAATACCAGACCTAAGCCCTGATTAAACAACTAATTGGCTTGAATCAGAACGGCAAAGGAAGGCAAATACCTTTAGCTTTTAACTGTAAGAGGCTAGAGGTTTCAGATCAACTTTGTAAGTGAAAATGTTTAGTAGGCTAAAAGCAAAATTCACCAAAGTGGTGCCAAATTTACCAGAGGAAAATGTGAACCATGATCCAGCTCCTTCAAAGCCATCACCTCCACCTCAGCCACCTACAGGACAGGTAGGACTTCATAAAATATTCTATTTACCTATTTTTATATTTGTTTCTGACAATGAATGGCCTTATTTAAAGCTGAAAACAACAGGCTGTCAGAAGACTTGGCTTATTGACATTTCTGCTCTTTGATACCTATCTTTTATGATTATTTTTATTTTGTGCATTCTGTTTCCTGTCACTTCATATGATTGGACAAGTATCATTTTCTGAGATTTTTCAAAGCCAAACAGGGCCCCAAAGTGGTCATTTAACAGGCAGATTGCTGGCTTGTGCAGATCCAAGCACATTTACTTGGAAATAAACCTGCAACAAGACATAAAGGTGGATTGACCTAATCCAGTTCATGCCAAATCATTATGGCACTGGAAGTAAGGGAAATTTAATCGACAATTTCAGTGGGCTGCAGGATGGAGTTAAAATGTTTCAAGGAAGACCCTCTCACATTTTCTCCTGAGTAAATTTGCTTCTTAAGATTATTCTCTGCCCCAGAATCCCACAGACAGAAGGAAGTTTGGGGAGCAGGGGACAGTGGAGGAAAATGTTCCACCTTGCCAATCGACAGAGAATAGCCTGAGTTGCATAGTGGTTTCAATGCTGGACTATGACTCTGGAGACCAGGGTTTGAATCTCTGCTCAGCTATGGAAACCAACTGGGTGACCTTGAGCAAATCACATACTCTCAGCCTCAGAAACCAATATGATAGGGTTGCCATAGGGTCATCATAAGTTTAAAACAAAGGCATACAATAACAATAACAAAAACAGCAAGGAACTCAGATTCGACTGCAGATGCCTCTGTGTTGACCCTTCAAGTGAGTTCAGTTGAATGTCCTCTTTATGGAGTTTCAGCTGGTTGGAACAAGATTCTGTATCTAAGCTCCATTTTGTTTTTTCAAATGACATTTGCCTCTTAACTCCAGTAATGCCAGTATCTAGCTTCTGTGCACCTTAAAAGTCAAGACATCTATCATCTGAGCATAAAAGTAACCCAAAAGTTACTGTAGTAATGTACATGTTGTTGGAAATAGGTTCTGCCCAGATGGCTTTCAAGTGGCTGCTATATTTCTAGGTCCAGCTTCTATAAAAGTTGAGTAATTTGCTATTTAATTAGCCCATCTCCTCTATGGATGAGATCAGCACCAACAAGCTTGGGCACTACTTACCATCCATGGCACAGATGAGCTTCTGAATCCTAATGTTACCATAGGCACATGGAGATGGAACACATGGAAGATATTATTGGCAAAACCACAGCGATGTGATAATGTTTTAAAATCTCTCAAAGGATTACTCAACTGGGCAATGTTAGTTAAGGCAAAGCAACAAACAGCTTAGGACAGAAAGTGTGGAATATTGCATCATTTAAATAATATTTTACAATTATCAAGAATATCTGGTTTGCCATAAAGCTATGTAAACCTGAAACTTTACTGACCAATAAAACACTTTAACTGTATCATGAGAATGTGGCTAAAAAAATAAGTATTTTTTTTTCAGAAGAAATAAATTATTTGCTGTTAGCTCTGAGTCATTCATCTTAATTGTTTCTTTGTGAGCAAAGAGAACTCTGCCTCTGTTGGTTAAAGTGGCTTAACTGAGATTGTGATCCCAAGTACATCTTATGAGAAGGGCAATTTCCACAGGAAAATAATGTCACTGTACATCCAAATAGATGTGTTTATGATTGAGATGTAAATGTATGCAAAAACTCTTGACTTATGAAGGGAACTTATTTCCTCTCACAAATAAATTACATCCAAAGAAAATGAAATGAGGACTGAAGCAGATGTGACAAGGGAGATTTGTTATCTCCTGATGGGTTGTCTTACATTTTAAAAAAAAAATAAGCAGAGGACAACAGTTTCTGAGCCATGATGCCAAAGGAGAGGTTTGAAAGCTTCTCTAGAGTCTGGACTAAGATATAATTCAGCCTGAAGTGAACGGCAACATGTTTTCTCTACCCCACACCTCCATGTATAAAAGCAAACCAGATCGGATGTTTACATTTTTAGAATGATGATGGGATGCTGTGCTCTCCATCATGCAAGTTAGGAGGAACATTAGGAGGAACGTCCTGACAGTAAGGGCTGTTCAACAGTGGAACACACTCCCTCGGACTGTGTAGTGGAGTCTCCTTCCTTGGAGGTCGTTAAACGGAGGCTGGATGGCCATCTGTCGGGGATGCTTTGATTGGGAGTTCCTGCATGGCAGGGGGTTGGACTAGATGGCCCTTGCAATCTCTTCCAATTCTATGATTCTATGATCACTACTTTACAAGATGTTGTTCCTTTCCTTCCAAAAGGAAGTAGATGGTGACTAAATGCACCTGCTGAAGAAGGATGTACCTTGACACCAATAAACCAAAGCAGGTCAGGTGATGCTTTCTAAACCCTATAAAAGATTCTGGGTCAGCTCTCAACACCAGGAATAAACTCTTCTAGAACACTGCCTCATAGCCCAAAAAAACATGTTCTTCCTAATGTTTAAGTGGAATCTCTTTTCTTGTAGTTTGATTCCATCTGTTCCTGTTCTAGCCTGTGTGGGGGTAGAAAACAGGTTTGTTTCATCTTCTATATGATATCCCTTCAGATATCATCTCTCAATCTGAACAGACCCAGCTCTTTAAAACTATATTTCCAGACCTTTTACAATAATCATGATCCCTCCTCTGAACACATTCCAGTTTGTCAAGATTGTTCTTGAACTGTTGTAGCCCGCACTGGACACAGTATTCAGAAGAAGTCTGACTAAAGCAGAATACAATGGAACTATTACTTCCCTCCGTCTGGACTCTGTACTTCTATTGATACAACCTAGAATTGCATTGACTTTTTTGGCCACCACATCATACTATTGACTCATGTTTAACTTGCATTTCATTAAAACCCCTATAACATTTTCAAGTATACTGTTATCAAAACCCTACACCTCCAATATGACTGTACAAGTGGCCTTAGAAATCAAAGAATGGTACCTGTGATGGGTTAGGGTGATTACTTCCTCCCACCAAATCTAACAAGGACTTCTGTTGTATAAAAGACAGAACTTGCTTGACACCTGAAAGATGCTCTAAGGCTGGTTATCTACTCTTTAGGTTCACAGGATTATAATGTACAAAATAGTACTCCATCTATTTTGCACATGAAATAGAAGATACTGTACTATGAAAGCCTCAGGGTAAGCTAAACCTAGTTTCTGTGGGAAGGTGTAGGTAGCTGATTTTTAAAAAGGATGTCCTAGTTTTAGGTTCCCCTTCATCTTTCTTCCAACTCAAAACATTTCACAATAAACTTCTAACTGCAACATTTCAAATCACAATTCTTGTTAATCCTAACAGAGCAGAACTAGTGATATTTATCTCTTCTTTCTTTCTCTTTTGGCTATCTAGTCACTAGACTACTAGCAAACCTCACTTTATGAGGATTAAAGGTTTTTAAAATTGGTCTTGGTCCTATGTTTTGCACATTAACTTGACACAAGTTGGGAGAAGTGGGACTTCTGCTATAACTTTATCATCAAGCCAAGAAAAATTCCATCTGTCTACAAGTTTGATTTCTGTTATTTATTTCTTCTTTCTCAGTGTGTGTTTTCAAACTGTCCTTGATATGGACTACCTTGGACTTTAACACTCATCTGGTTAGTTTATCAGCAAAATATAACTGAAAATGGATGATTGCCCACTTCCAGTTCTGATTTTTCATCATTGGGGGAACGTGTGTCTCAGAAGATGGCAAAGTTGACTCCAAATGCTCCAAACTTGCCCACCTTGATTTAGATGCTATAAAAATGAATAATTCCAAACATATTTCTGCTATTAATCCCTTGGATAGGCAGAGAAGAGTCAGTTCCTCAGTGATGGTAAAACCCCAGAAGCTAGAGCAGTGGTTTTCAACCTTCCTAATGCCGCAACCCTTTAATACAGTTCCTCATGTTGTGGTGACCCCCAACCATAAAATTATAATTACAGTTATAAAATTAGGTGACCCCTGTGAAAGAGTCATTCAACCCCCAAAGGGGTCCCGACCCACAGTTTGGGAACCACTGAGCTTGAGGATATATTATAGCATAGAGAATATAGAATAGATTTCTTCTATAGAGTAAAGTATAGAATATAGAATACAGCAGGGATTGTCCATTGTGAACATGGGAAGGCAATTTTCTTCCTATGAGCATGTCCCAGAGGGCCACATTTGTGCATCCAGGTGTGATGCAAAGTCACTTCCAGTAATCATTTGGGGTCAGTTTTGGTCATTACTTGAGCATTGTTGGGGGTCCTTTAGGTTCAGTGGTGAATGATTTAAAGCACTGCACTTGTGGATGGTCTGGGACCATTTGGGACCATTTTCAGGTAAAAAATAATAATCCAAAACAGAACTCACCATTTTTGGCAGGGTTGTTGGGTGCATTGCTGGGTCTCCAGAGGGATTTCATAAAAGTGGGCCTCGAAGACCACATGTGGAATGGAGCAAGATGCTGTATCCTGATCAGACTATGAGTCAAGCTCAGTATTGCCTGGAGTTTCAGGAAAAAGCATTTCATAGGACTGTTACTTGATTCTTTTCTGTTTTTCGTCAGAGATAAATAATTAGCAATATAATTTGATTGCTCTTTCAAAATTCATTATCTGCACATATGCTTCAAGTGCTTGTTGTTTTTCTAAAGGATGAAAATAAGAAAGGAAAGGAAGAAAATAAGGATACAAATGATGCTCTGGAAAAAAAGGCAGAAAACACCACCCAGCCAGACTCAAAGCAACAAGGTCAGTAATAGAGATAAATGATGGGCTCCTTCAGAATGGCAAAAAAAAAGCCTTAGAATGAAGTGGGAGTTATTACTTATTGGGGGTGGGCAGAGGGAGTCTGATGAGTTTCTGATAGTCATACAATGTTCTTCCTCTCCTGGTATTTTTCTTGTGAATTTCTGATGATACCAGCAACCCTCTGCAGCATGTGGGGTTCTCCCCCCACTATTTCCAGGGAAAAACAAAACCTAGAAGTAAAGCGATTAAAACATTGCTAACCAATATATCATTAAATACCAAAGTCAGAATTGTCCACGCTATAGTATTTTCAGTTTCTGTGTATGGATGTGAAAATTGGATAGTGAAGAAAGCTGACAGGAATAAAATCCACTCATTTGAAATGTGTTACTGGATGAGAATTCTAAAGTTACTATGGACTGCCAAAAAGACAAATGAGTCCTAGAGCCAATCAAGCCTGAAATTTCCCTAGAAGCCAAAATGATTAAACTAAGGCAATTGCATTTTCCTAATGTTTGGTGGAAGGTAGTAGGAAAAGAGGTAGACTATGTTACAGATGGATATAACCAATCAAGGGAGTCATTGCCCTGGGTTACCAAGACTGTAAAGAACAGAGTCTCATGGAGGTCTCACATTCATAGGGCCACCATGAGTAAAAATAAATAAATCAATGGCCACTGACCCCAACAAACCAGTAGTTTAGTGTGCAAACATGTCGTGTGCAATATTTCCATGCCATAAACAATTTCATCTGATGATTCCTACAAATCAAACCTTTTAGGAATAGAAAAACAAGATTGGCTGTTTTTTTCCAGATCGGTTGGTAGGCTTAAAGCAGAAAGTTAACACAAACGAAGCATAAAAGAATAGCCAATGAATGTTGACATTTTTTACCAAATGTGGTAATTTTCAAAGAAGGAACTGTTTTCATTCTTGCAGCCAGTGGCATCACTAGATGGATGCAGGGGATACATACCACACTGGGTGACATCAAAATGAGCGTCTATAATATTTTTGTGCAATATTTAAGCAGAAATGTATTCTTTTTTTATTTAATTTTTTCCCAAAAGATGGCTATCCAGCCTCTGTTTGTTTGTTTGTTTGTTAAAAATAATCTTTATTGAAAGTTTACCCAAAAAAGCAAATGAAATCTGACGTGCATCATATTATAAATCACATATTCTGTTCCTCCCACTCCCTCTCCCCTAATTGCTAATTCACAAATAGATATCATATTTACAGCTGTACTTATATATTCCTCTATTAAATAATTTTTTTGTATCTACTCCAACACATATGTCATATATTTTGTTTGAAACAAAGATCATATTCTTTTTTATTTAAAAATTCTCTCTAGTTATAACCACAAAAATATTTTTACTGTAGCAATACACCTAAAACTCTATATGTGCATCCTGTACATGGTGGCATTCCAATCACAACTTGCAGTGAAGACTGTAGTCTTTTTAAACTACCTTGACATCTAGCCATAGAGAACCTATAGAGTTTTAAAGAAAAAAACAGGCAAAATGAAACTCTGTGGTGTCAGGATGCACCCCATGAAAGATTTGTGCATTGTGAGAAGAAAGGGAGGAAGGGGCCAAAATGGGCAGCTATGGCAGATTGTAAGCAGTCATAAGTACTCATGCACCTGATCATTTCCATTTGGGGTCCTTGCCCTGCCATTTGATAAATGGTGGTGCCAGTGATGTAGACTTGAGTCGATTGACTTGGACTCAAGTTGCTTCAGTGACTTGGCAATAAAAGACACACTGACTGAACCTGACTTGTGACTTGTATATTTTTAGTGACTGACTTGCTGGCATCATTTACTTCAAGCTGTAAGCAAGGCCCACCCCCAGAGCACAAGGCATGTTTCTCAAAGATCAAACGTGTTGGCAATGTACTTCAGGCAGAATGATCCTTCTAAAGCTTTTGCAAAGCTCTAGAAGGTTCCTCTGATGTACAGCAGGGACAGGCTGCTAAGCAGACCTGGATCCTTGCCTCAAACTCATTGCCTAACACTTTTATTATTCCCCTCAAATAAACATACCACACCCTGCCTCCTTTTTTTCCTGTTAAACATTGGCTCCCAGATTTAAGGCTTGACTTGAAAGTGTCTTGCAAAAACTTATGATTCATCTTGAGACTTGAAAGAAGACACTTGAGACTTGGAGCAAAAGACTTGACTATAAAACTGTGCAGTGCGACTGATGTTGGTGTCTTGAGCAATTTGCTGTGGCTTACTCACTGACTGGCAATTGTTTTGGTTAGAGAACAACAGCAAGTCACTAATTTTGTCAATATTTTGTTGTCAGTATTCATATACCTGATTAAGGATTCTGCATTGTCCAGTACAGGTGGTGGCCCATGGGGGTAAACCATGAGCTACTGCACTGGGTGACAACAACTCTAGTGATGTCACCATTTGCAGCACCAAAGGGAATGAGGAGGGGGGAGGAGAAAATGTTGCAGTGTCTTGAAGACTAACTGGGTTTTATTTTCACTTGAACTTTTGTGGAAATAAACCCTGTTCTTCAGATGCAGGACTGACTTGGTACTGTATATGAAGAAGTGGGTTTATATCCATGAAAGTTCATTGTAGTATAAAACAAATTAGTTTTAAAGGTAATGACACATTTCCCTTTTGCCTCTTCCTTCTCTTTATCTTAACAAATGTTTAATAACCCAAATCTAGAGCTTTTTATATTTAGTGGGGAAACATTTCATCCTTGAGATGTACTGAACTGCAGTTCCCATCATCAATATCAACAGTATTCCCAAACCTGATTTTCTATAAATATTAAAGTGTTAAATGTGGGCTTCCTTGCGTAAGTGGAGTACCTACAGAGCACAGGCGTCAGCAATGTTCTAAATAAATGGAGAAAAACCTATAGTTCATGGGCTTAGTCTGGCCTGTACAGGCCTGGAAGAGGCTCCTCCCTGAAGCTTAGTTGCATTTTGGTTTTGTGATTCATGACTTTAGAGATAAAAGGAGAAAGGGTCTGAAACAAAATGTTAATAATCTTTGATCAGAAAAGGTCATAATACAATTCAAGCAATTCTTTGTGTTATGGTTCTCTTGTATAACAAATACTTACATAAATAAGCAACCAAATTATGGGGGGGGGCGGGGGGGGGGGGGGAGCTGAAAAAAAAAAAAAAAATAAATTTTGGGAGGGGGATCAAATTAAAAATGAATCCCAGCATGTCATATCTCCTCTCAGCAGCATCACATCACAACTTTGTCTCAATAGAATGATATAGGGCTCTCACAACAGACTGGCTTTGTCTTCTGAGAGCTGATTTGTTTTTTGCATGATGTAATTTTATACAAAAAGAGGGCATGTGATTAGCAAGCTTCATTGGTTGCCATTTTTCATACACACACACACACACATACGTAGATGAAACATATATAATTTCATCATCACTGTCTTCACATATGCTAAACTAGTATTTAATCTGAATTCAAGAAGATGATGCAATAACTGTGAACAAAGAAAGCAACATTTCTTCTGAGATCTATGTTCACAGAATGGAAGAAATGTAGAAACAGACATTTAAAGTAACTAATGTGTGTATGTCGTAGGTTGGCCTGATATTTTTTATAAAAAAAAACAAGAGTAAATTTATCAATGTATCTAGTCCAGAAACTTCAATTAGTCCAAAATATGGCAGCCAAACTAGTCACTGGAACAGCTAGAGATGCTCACATAACACCTATTCTAAAATTTCTACACTGGCTGTCTATTTGTTTCCGGCCACAGTACAAGGTGTTGGTGATGACCTTTAAAGCCCTTCATGGCCTGGGTCCAACCTATTTGTGGGATCATCTTCTTCCATACAAGCCACCCCACACACTTAGGTCCTCTGGGAAACATCTACTGCAGCCAATAAAGACGAGATTGGCAGTGGTTACCCAGAGGACCTTTTCATCTGCCACTACCAAATTATGGAATGGCCTGTCAGAAGAGATCCAAAATATTACCAACCTTTAAAAAGGCTGTCAAGAAGGATCTCTTCCGACAGGACTTCCTTGAGTAACTCACTTGGTCACCTACTGATATGGATTATCATACAGAAAACCCCAGGATGCCCATGTCTCTGTCATTTGATTGTCGTTTTAATTAATCTAGATGCTATTTTATTATTGTTTCTGTGAATTATAGGTTATTGGTTGGAAGGAGGGATAATGGATTTTATTTCGTATTGCTGTATTTTATTGCATTTTATTGCATTGTTGTATTTACTGTTTTGTTGTTATATTTTATTGTGTTGTTTGCTGCCTCGATCCTGCTGGAGAGGTGGGATAAAAATAAAATGTCTGTTCTATTCTTAAAGAAATATTGCAATAAATGTTTGATAGCGTATGCAGTCAGTCAAAAACTCTTGTTGATCCCAGCATGCATTTCAGCTCTGGACAGCTGTCAAAAAAGAGGTTAGTTGAGAAGTCTGGGGAACAAATCATCATGAGAATAGGAAACTGGCACTTAGTGCTGTCTGTACTGATTATTTAGATGCACTCAGCTTGTGTTTGTACCAATTATGAAATTACTAGTCAGAGAGTTATGAACCCCACTGGCAGGGACAAAGCCTGCTCAGCTCAAACAAAAATAAAAATTCAGAGTAAAGCAGAAAAATCAAGAGTTGGGATAACCAGAATAAGAGAATAGCTGGCAACAATCCATGTGCTACATTTATTATATTTTCAATACAAAGTTGTGTGTGCTTTAGAAATGTAGCAGAGATCTATGAAAAGCATTCACTCCTACCACCAACATGAGTTGCCTGGTTCTCCCTGATTGCAATGGCCACCCTACATCTAAGGCCTGTAGATTTGGGATGTATATAGTACGAAGGCCAGAGCACCTTCTCGTTTGAGTCTCATCTGCACTTGACTACATTATATGCAGGTGCCCCCTAAAACAGCATGCAATAGCTCCACAAAGGGTAAAGGGGGTTACCCTTTAAAATGTTTTTTGGCCTAAAAATCACTGTTTCAGCCAAAAGCAAAGGGGGCTGACAGGGACCAGGGGGGCCCAAAGCACTGCAGTGGACTCAAAGGAATCCATGAAGCCCAGAGTCCACATGATTCTCAATCCTGCTTAAGATGCAAATATACACCTTACCTTCTTTTTAAACTGAAACATGTCTATTTCATTTATTTCAAAAAAATCACCTACAGGGCAATCCCCATAGCTGCAAATTTACAAAGTCCAAAAATTCAGGTAGCTATGCTGATCCAATATGAACAAACCATTGCTAAAGATCTTTTGTAAGAGTAGCAGATCTTAATAGACTTTCAAGGCAAGGCCACTCCAAAATACTTTGCATTAAGATAGATTTCATGACACTATCTTTTGGGGAAAAGTATTATCTATCCTGCCCACATGCCACTTACTTGTGTTTAATGGGGAAAGTGGTTAAGGGGTTCACACAAAAACTGCAGCTACGTGGGATTACAGCTTGACAAAGTGGCTTTCATCCAGTTTTCTGTGCCTAGAGATCTGAACTAAGAGGTCTCAGAGGCTGTGGAACTTGAAGCATATGAGATATATGATTGAAATTCTAATAAATACTCAGTGGACACAGGGTTGCAGCTCAGTGAGCACTGTCGGTCAGTGAACAAGAAAAGTCATTTGAGCATCCATTGAATTCCTCATCTTCATGCCTTCTTCTCCTAGACACTTAGCACTGATCCTCTGTTCTTTCAACCAGCCACTTTGGAGGCTTGTGGTCTTAGGGAAATATATGCATTGTCATTCAAGATTAGTCAGAGCTTCACATGTTTAATAAACTTGCTTACTCTTCTTCAGCTGTGAAAAGCTAAAATGTAGGAAACTAATCCTCATTTCCGATTGTTGACAGGAAAATTCTGTTCTGCATATGTGTGTGATTTCCCCCACTCCTCTTCTGCTCCTTCTCTCTGTTCACAAATCTTCTTTGGTGTCTTTAATCCAAGAAAGATAATCTCAGAGTCAAACCAGACACTATGCTAAATGTGCATCTAACAATGAATTCAGGACATTTTCTAAATTCAATACTAGGGGTGTAGTTGGCGGTTTTCATTAAGACAGCAGTGTATAAAAAGAGTTTTTTTTAAAAAAAAAGTTTTGATTAATATGTTTCAAAATTGCTATTTAATTATAATAATGATGTTTGCTTAATTCTACTTTAACATAAACTTTTGTATACAGTGGACCTTGATATTCATTTGGGTTTGGTTCTGCCCCGTGGATACCATAATCTGTAGATACTGAAGCTCGATTATATACAGTGCTGAGTAAAATGGTGTCCCTTATATAAAATGGAAAATCAAGGTTTGCTTGTTTGATTCAAGCTGTGGATGGCTGAATCATGGATACGGAGGGCCGACTGTATTTTTACCTCTACCTGTTTGTTTGTTTGTTTGGTTGGTTGATTGATTGATTGCAATTGGGATCTGTTTTCATGTTACTGTATAAGCTTCTATAGATCTCAATTTTGGGGGGAAAGGTCATTCATAATACAAACTCAACTACAATCCCTGTAAAAAATACCCCCATGCTGAAATTACATCCCCACTCCCACCGAGCCTTCTGTAGGGTAGATGACTCCAAGGGATATGGCCACTCAGCCGTATTCCATCTTCTAACAGCTCTTACAGTAAAAAGTTTTTTTCCTAATGTTTAGGTAGAATCTCTTTTCTTCTAATTTGTATTCATTACTTCAGTGTGGCCACTGCATCACACTGTTGACTCATGTTTAGAGTGTGGTTTATTGAGACCCCCTAGATCCTTTTCAGATGTACTACTTTCAAGCCAGGTATCACCCTCCTGTATTTGTGTATTTCATTTTACTTCCCTAGATGTAGTACTTTAGATTTATCCTTGTTGAAATTCATTTTGTTACTTTAGACCCAGCTGTTTGTCTCCAATATGTCAAGGTCATTTTCAAGGTCCCTAGTCTCAAGTAAGATCACTGACTGAAGAGCACCTGTCCTAGGAAACACATAGCCCATACAAATAAGCAGTGATTTTTAAATGATACTGAGGTAATGGCTTTGCAGTTAGGGGTAAAGGCATCCTTTTCCTGCCTTGGTCCTTTTAGATACTTTGGTTTAGTATTCCCCAGCCCCAGCTAATGAGGTCAGATATACTCAGGAGATTATCAGACTGGGGACAGGACAGGGTCGGGAGCAAAGCGGATTGCTCTCTCATCCTTGTCTTTATCACGCAAAAGCTTATTGAAGATGTCGTTTTTATCCTGTCATTGAAGTGGAATTGTATTAACGTGAACTCCTGTTAATACAAAATGCCAGGACAATTCTACTTCAGTGAAGGGGCAATGACAGGATGAGTACGATGTCACTGGAAAGCCTTTCACACGATTGTGGTCAATCATGCTTTCTGGATGGGGCAATGTCCAGATAAGCGCAACATCATGTGAAGGTCCTTCCCATGATTGCACAGGAAGAACGGGACAAGGACGGGATGCCTCCCATCTGATAATCTCCTCAGAGATATAATTTGAAATATCTAGAAGGACCCAGGCTGGGAAAGGCTGCACCAGCCTATGCTTCTTGTTAATGCTACTAACATAGCAAACTTGCACCTTCTGTTTGTATGGTTCCCTTCCCATTCCCTCCACTTTTATGTGTTGGATTAAAACTCTCCTTGCCTACTCTATAACAAAGCATACTTGTCATTTCATCTAAGCCTAGCACTCTGTGTGTGTGTGTGTGTGAGAGAGAGAGAGAGAGAGAGAGAGAGAGAGAGAGAGAGCAACTTTAAGTCAACTTTTTTTTAATTGTAGTTTACTAGCAAGCCAAATTACTTGCTTTCCAAGTAAATTACTGTTTGCTGGAGGGCAAACAGTAGTTTGCTACAAAACCAGACCAGAAGCTTCTTTGCAGTCAACAACAAAGGCCACACTCAAATCGAGGGGATAAATCAGGACACTATGCTTCTGTTAATGCAGCTTAAGATTGCATTAGCTTTCTTTAGTAGCCACATCACGCTTCTGGCTCATGCTCAGTCATGACTGAGGCATGGAAAATTACCATGTCATGAACAAGAATGCTAGCCTGAAAGCAAATAAATATACTTACTGAGGTGTCAGAAGGACAATATATTATCAGCAGTACTATGGGTTGGTGGTACAAAAATATACTTATGTTTCAAAACTCTAATGGCAAAGCCATCTTTCTGGAGGCAGCCATTGGAAATATATGCATGACTATCCAAGGATATTTGCATGTCTCTATTTTTATCCCATTCATTATTCAGATAATTTCCTTAAGTCTGAGAAGGGTTGTGACACCTGTGAGTAGGTAGGGATGAAGAGGGTACTAATGACTTGTCTAATGACTTATTAGATCCCAATCAACAGTTGGAACTGAAGATAGTAAGCTTGTATTGATCTGTTACTTTATGAACATCTAATGTAGTCTGTATGGTTTTATTTTTCAGATATTTTTTGTTTCAAGCAATTATTTTGACTTGGCAGCAGCTCAAAAAAATAAATCTTCCAGTGTGAACAAAAGTAATTGTAATAAAAACAATCAAGTCATATTAATCAATAGGACTGATTTATGATTTGATTATTTCTCAAATCCAATGCATTTTAAAAACTACAATGTGGATTTATGTGTTACAATATCACTACCAAGCTTTTTCCGATAATCACCTCACATTTTAAGATTATCCTGCATCTCCTTTATGCAGAACACCAATATGATGACAGAACTTAGGTTTTAAAATACCAACTAAGATTAATTAGGGGGAAAAAATCTCCTGAGACTGAAATGTCAGCGTAAAGGACACATTATCAATGACATAACCTCTTGGTCAAATTTGCATTTCACATACCTATATAAACATCTGTCTTGTAGCTCTTTTACAAGCTGTTTTTTGAAACACAAATGCATCAGCCATTATTAGTGTGACAATCATTGAGTTTTATAAACATAATTGTGTCAGAATCACTCATAATATACTTGTGGGTGATTTTTTTCAGTTCCACCATCTTCCACCAACATTCATCTGAAATTAAAAAAAAAACAACCCTATCCAGTCTCTTGATGCATATGATTCAGGACTCATCCTTTCAGTCTTTTAAAAGAAAAAATACTGAGAAATCCAAAAGCTCAAAGAGCGACCCAGTGCCTGCTTTTTCTTAAGCAAAGATCATTTCATTTTAAAGTTTATTGTCAAAGAGTGCCTAGTGCTAACTATTTGAGTTGCAGTCCAGCCTATCTGGAGGACACCAGGTTGGGGAAGGCTATACAAATATGTATTGGTGTGAGATCAAGTTAATATAAAAGCAGAGTCTCCACTTGCAACAACAAGTCATGGCCAGCTAATCTTGCTCCCCTTTTATTCTTTTGATCTATTAACAAGCTTTTGAGATGAAGGGAATGCTGTAGATGTGCATATCTACATATCAGCAATGCCTTTGACACGGTCCTCCGTGATATTCCTGCCAAAAATGCTCATAAAATGTGGGCTGGACAATGAGACTATTAATTAGATCTGTAATTGGTTGACTGATTGAACCCAAAATGTGCTCACCAATAATTCCTTCTCATCCTGGAGAGAAATGACTAGTAAGGTGCCACAGGATTCTGTCCTGGACCCAGTGCTAATCAACTATTTACTGTATCAGTGATTTAGAGGATGGAAAAGAGGGCATGCTTATCAAATTTGCAGATGACACCAAATTAGAAGAGGTAGCCCAGAGGACAAAAGTATCTTAA
Source organism: Sceloporus undulatus (assembly GCF_019175285.1). Classification (NCBI taxonomy): domain Eukaryota; kingdom Metazoa; phylum Chordata; class Lepidosauria; order Squamata; family Phrynosomatidae; genus Sceloporus; species Sceloporus undulatus. Next base: position 214,732,387 of record NC_056525.1, on the reverse strand, counting down.
TACTGTAGATTAGAGAGCTGGGCCAAATCTAACAAAATCAATTTCAACAGGGAGAAATGTAATGTACTATACCTAGGCAGGAAAAAAAATAAAACACACAGCTATAGGATGGATGACACTTGGCTTGACAACAGTGTATGTAAAAGGAAGTGGATGACACTTGGCTTGACAACAGTGTATGTAAAAGGAAGTGGATGACACTTGGCTTGACAACAGTGTATGTGAAAGTCCCCCTCAGCATGAGAACTGGACTCAGGGCAGGCCCTGAGACCTGGAAACTCTACAAGCCATTTTGCCTGTTGTACTCATTTGCTGTCACTACCAGTAGAACTGTACTACCAAAATTTGATACCACCAAAGCAAAATAAGTGTTAGGAAAAAGATTTCTTGCCAAACTTCCTTTCTGGAAGTGAAGTAAACTCTCTGCTCTGCCAGTCCAGAGAGCTCCATAAGTGCAGAAAAATGCTATGGCACTCCAGTTCTGGCCTTGCTTCAAACTGTGGATCAGATAAACAGACACCATAACTTTTCTGGCGTAATGATGACTATGATTGTGAGATCTGGCTCAAGGCTATGTGGTCAGCCCTGAATAAAGACTTGCAGGGCCTATAATTATGAACGCACATGGAATTTGTAAGCAAAATAATAACTATACAAAGCTAGTTAGGCCAACCTTGGTAAACAGCTGTGGCAGCTCTTCTTTCATCTTCAGTTTCTCTGTCACCTTTGGATTGTTCTTTCCTTTGATTTCATAAAAAAAAAAATCTACAGAAGACAGACAAATGGTTATCTGACATAACACCAAAGCTGGTAAAAGTTACTTTGGGGACTACAACTCCCAGAATTGCCAGCTGCCATGACCAGTGGCCTTGCTAGCTGGGGATACTGGAAGTAGTAGTTTCTGAATTCTGCCCCAAGATACACACTTTTTGTGCAGTATGTGGTGAATCAGAAAAGCATCATTTTTCATTTAAGCTTCAACATTCTGTTATAAATAGCTCACTTATTCATCTACTCTCTGATCCTAGATGCAGCAGGAGCTCCAGAAAAAGTACCTGAGCCCACCCAAGCTGAAAAACTAGCAGAGCCTCCTGAAACAACAAAACCAGAAGAGGTACAGCCAGTCAAAGAGAAAGAAGAGGCAAAAGAGTAAGTAACATAAATGACTGGTTCATTATCATTCATGGTGAATCCAGTATTGAGAAATTGTGTTGAATAACAACAACAACAACAACAACAACAACAACAACAACAATAATAGCACTAAAATTTGAAAATATTTGTACTTTGGTGCATCCAAACAATACGTTTTACACATAAATATTCACTAGAGTTTAAACATATCTCTAAACAATAAAACAGACTGTAGATTTTAACTGTCAGCTCTTTTTCTGTCCCTTAAGTACCCAACAGTGGTCAGTCATGAAATAATTCTCAGGGTTGTCTCAGATTTCTGATCTAAGGTGTCATGCAATGGCCCCAAATTATTATTCTATTCACAAATTAAAATCCTATTCACACTTGCCTGAAAATAAATCCCTTTAAACACAGTGGGTCCTACGTCCAGCTAAGCAGGAATAAAAGTATGTTACTAATATGTTATTCTTGTAATTTTAGTCTTCACAATCATGAGAAAAAGGTGCTTATGAGATTTTCTTCCATGAATGCCAAAAGGTGCAAGTGTTCTTGAGTACCATCCACTTTGACTAGAGGCTGAGCAGGCTCAAATTTGCTGCTCTGTTTCAACCACGTTAATCTGTAGTTTTATCCTTGGATCCCAGTCACACAAGCTACTCTAATAATGTTCCATGAGTGACTCAAACACCTTGCTGTGTAAAAGTTTGTTTCGGCCATCAACAAAGACAATGACAAAGCTATAACGTATAATCAGAATTATGGATTCCCTTGATAGCTGTTCATTCACTGAGATGAAAGTATTATAACTGTCAGATGTTTTTCTCCTTGGACTCTTCCACACTATACATTTATAGTGCTATGATTCCACTTTAATTGCCATTGCTAATTCCTATGGAATCCCAGGGTTTGTACTTTAGAGAAAGGTATTTAAAATTCACAACAGTGGAAGATCTGTTGTTGCTGCTTCTGCTGTCATCATCCTCCATCCTTTATTCCAGTCCCAGACTCAAGGTGAATTGCAAAAGTTAAAACAGATACAGCTAAAAATAATTTGTTGTTTGTTGTTGTGTGCCTTCAAGTCATTTCTGACTTTTGGCAGCCCTAAGGTGAACCTACCAAAAGTATTACTGGGACTGAGAGTGTGTGGATGACTCACTCATATTATATTTTGCCCAATTTTTATTTTTATTTTTATTTTTTATATTATTTTTATATTTAATTTTATATTTTGCTCCAGTCAGTAATAATGGTTTCCTTATACAGTGATGTAAAAATTCTTTGTGGACTTTATATGAAGCACTACTTTTTATAAGTTTCAGTTTTGAAGGAAGTAATTTTTTGTTGGTTTTTTGTCATGTCACCTCTGGATGGAGAAACCAATTTGTTATCCTGTCAAATGATTCAGTTAGCTTCTGACAGACAAGGTGCTCACCCCAGAATATCCTCACAGTCCATTAGCAAGAAAAATGACCCCCTTTTTCTGGTTTTCCATCTCAGTACTTTCTCATTTTTTAAAATATACAAAAATAGATTGTTATGGATATTAGCAAATAGTAGACGAAGACCTAACCATAGTTTGTCTAGTCTCATCTGACGGCCATGTCTCAAACCAGTGGGCTTACATGAATGGTTGACATATTGAATAACAGAAAGATGATGGAGCCAGAGATAATTTTAAATGCTAGTTTCCTAACTATTTGAATCAGGATTCACTCTGAGTCTTGCTTGTCTATCAATATGTTGTCCCTTCTCTCTACTTTGTCTCATAATAACAATACAAGAGCTATTTCCATTAATAGCTTTGGGGGACAGTAATATTTTCTCTTTGGCAATCTGTGAAGGATGGGAAGACAATGTCATATATGTCATGTATTGCTTCCAAGAAGGGATAGTCAAATTAGTGTACCATTTCTGTCAGCAAGGAAGACCGTGCGTTCTCAATAACAGGGGAAAAAACACTCTGCTATAACAGTTTTACATATTGCTCTGAGGTTACACAGTGAAGCTTGTACAATGGAATATGTTATAGTGCTATATGGGACACATTCATTGATAAATGTATATGTCCTTGGAGTGAAAAATGATGACAGTGCATTTCAGTACAGTGTTTAATTACATGGTTAAAGAAATGCAAGATGTCACTTTTATGGAGAAAAGGGAACACATCCATCTATTTCTTTGCTTAGTTCAGGAAATGGAAAAATATTAATAATTTCATTTGATGATTCATTCATAGTCATTTTGCTTAGTGCATAAAGAGAGTAAAAATACAACACTATCCAACAAACACTGACAGGTTGCAATGCACACCTATAAAATTTGAATCATCCATTTTGATATAACTGCAAGTGCTTCAGACATATTGATCACCCATCCATACAATGGATCTTCTGTACTTATCCATGAAGGAAAATTACAAGAGTATTCAAATTTCCATAGCTGCCGATTGTCAAAAGCATGTTATGTCAAAAGGCATGTCAAAAGCAGGTTTCGGCAAAGTCCATCACTAAAAATTCCTGAGAAAATTTAACAGTTGTAAAGTAAAAGAGTAAAAGATTGGTAACTCATTAAAGCCTATGAAGCAGAGAGAAGGAACAAATTATCAGTTCTCATATGCAGATTTTCATCAGTTCTATATCTGGAGGACAAGCATTCACAGAAGAGCTAGCATAGGAAAGTTGCATTGTTGTTGTGTGTTTTCAAATCTTTTCCAACTTATGGCAACCCAAAGGCAAGCCTATCATAGGGTTTTCTTACTGATATTCCTTACTGGCTGTGGGCTGTCTTATTACCTGGTTAACCAGTTTTACCTGTATTCTAGGCTTGTTTATCCAGATTTCTCAGAAGCAGTTCCAATCCTTCCCAATCCTTTCTGGGACAGCATACAGCTCAGTTGCTGTGAGATCACAAAGACCCATCCCATCCCCTGTCTCAGATTTAATCCTGGAGCCTCAGGGAATAAGACCTGGCAAACCTGTGGAAAGTCAACAGTAATTCTGCTCCTAGGTGGCTGAGGAAGAGGAATGCTAGGATCTACCTATTTTGGCTGAGGTGTATCATTCTCAAACACCTGGCAAGCCATAACATATGGCTGTTAGGCTGGACTCTTTGCAGTCAACTACTTTAAGGAACAGCATGTCCTACTTAAAGAATAACAGCAGATGCCTTGGCACTGAGGCCATTCAATTTTTAGTCCCCTATCAAAATAGGCTTGAATTAGAATGGGGGGAATCTGTTTTTGAATCTGTTTCAAAATACACAGAGCTTGGGGAAGGAGAAGCCCACCACACAAGTGAGGTAATTTCAAAACTCACCTGAGGGATTAGCTAAAATGATGGCATAGCCAGCTATGACCTCAGTAAAAAGGAGGTTGAAAGGCTTACACAGGCTGACCATATGTCCTGACTTATTCAGTCACAGAGGAATTATATATCATAAATGGAACAGGCATAAAAACATTGCTTGCCTCATTACTCCTCTTTTTCAGCTTTGTACTGTCTCCTAATAACACAGGCTTCAGCCCAGGAGTTTCCAGATTCCATTCTCAGAGTAGAATTTTTGTTTTAATATTGTTTTGTTCAAGAAAATGTTAAACTGTCTTGTGGGAATTGCACCTGTCAACAATGAAGAATTTCCAGATCCTGGGCCGCACACAAATTTTCTGCATATTTCAGCCAAAATCAGAATTGCCTATCCAAGCCAAATCAAACCTCAAAACTCCACATATAGAGGTGGAGCCCCTTTGCCAAGTCTAAGAAAGGAATTTGGAAAAGGATCTATATGGGGTGAAAGGTAAGCCAATTTGACCCAAGCTAATGCAACTTATTTGGGAAATAAATTACAATTCTCTATAAGCTTTTTGACAAAATTAGGTTCATGCCAATTAACTGCTGAGCTTGAACCATCTATTTTAAACCTGTAAAGAAGTGTTGATCTGAAAATGTCTGTTGTACCCTAGTTTACTGATTTATTTATCTTTGCAGATGACCACATATCCTTATTTTACAGTAGCCATGGCAAAGATTTCTGAATTAAAAACTAAAATTAATCTCCATACTACAATGTTATGAGGCATTGTATCCACTTAAAAAGAAATACTGGAGACTTCCCTTTGATGTTCTTCACTGCCACTTCCACCCACCCCCCAAAACACTTTTCTTTAACACTAAATAATTTGCTCTTATCTGCACATTTGGTCATCAGCTTGACTCATCTCCAGCATCATGTCATGTATGAAGAAAAAAAGCAGTGGTTTCAGTACAGATCCTTGAGAAATTTTGCTTTTTACATCCCTACAGGCAAAGCCTATCCACCTATTCCCTTTCTTGACCTTGTCTAAATAAAAGCTAGGACTGGCAAACTCCACAAAAAAAAAATGGTAGAGCTCCAAACCTTTGTTGTTATTTGTTTATCTAGAGGTACCTTCATGCTTTCACTAACATTAGGAATTTTCAGACAACATATACACTTAAAATGAATCAATGCATGGTGGAAGTGAGATCTACCCATCTCCAGACATCAATAGATTGACTGGGATGCTGTATTCATGTATCCTTTGTACAAAAATGCAAGGCACATCTCATGTAAACAGAAATCTGTGCATGGCTGTGGACCTAACTGAGATATGAACTGAAGGAATGGAGTCAACATTAAATCATAGAGTTGGAAGGGACAAGAATGCCCATTTAGTCCAACCCTGAGCTGTGCAGGCATGCACAACTAAAGCACTTCTGAAAGATGCCCACCCAACTTCTGTTCAATGACCTCCAAAGATCAAAAGTCCACCACCTAGATGGAGAGTCCACTACTCAACAAGTATGCATGATCACAGCCAGCTTGAAGTAGTTGAGGCCCTGGGGCGGTTCCAACAATAGAACCCTAATATAGAACCCTAACAGAGTTTCCTTTTTGCACATTTGTGAACTAGGAGTGGTGGCATAGCAATTAAATGAATAAATGAATGCTAAAAGAAAAATGCAAAACACAATAGACAAAAGCACAAAAATCATTATGTGTGAAACCATTTTTGGTCTTGTAAATTCCTATGCTCTCCCCAGGCCAGTTATTCACTTAATGATAACAGAAATCTCAGGTGGTTGAAGAAATAATTGAGGAAGAACGCAAGTTTTACTTTTTTCCTTTCTCCATTGGGGCTATAGTCTGTGGGGACCCTGGAGCAATTGCATCAGTTGAACCACTGCTGATAATCTAGCTCCCACTTCTCTCTCCTTGTCCATACTAATATTATGCAAAAACGTTGTCTGAACATTAGACTTCAAATCTAGATGATCCATGAAACAGAATAGCAATATATCTTAATCATTCAGTGTGGGAACTGAGCTAGTTTTCTTTCAATTCATTTTTCCCCCAGTGAAAATGCCATAACAAAACTATGGAGTTTATCAGACAAGGGAAATTGGAAGTATAATCCAATGGCAATCTGAACGCAATCATGGGGTTTAATGTTATTGCATGATAGACTACCACACGTAAATTTGGGCAATGGCATGTTATTTTTGGGCAATGGGAAGCCAGTTCAAATGCAATTTGCATTCATGTAAATTCGCTGAACTAGCAAATTCACGTGAATGCGTTCTGGCCCCACTTTGTTTTCATTCACAATTAAGAGAAATTCCTCACGTGTGATAAAGTCCTATGGGAGAAGTTTTGAGAAGTCTTGAAAAAAGTTAAACATTTTTTATATTATTACATTGCAGGTAGCAGGGTCCCCTACCCCCTTTTTCAGTTTGCCTTTTTATATCATAACATTTAAAAACATAATTATTTTTTCATATGTACCTTGACAACTCTATTCAGCCTAAAATGTTGCATTCTGATTTTCTTCTATGTAGGTGTTACATTATATCTATTAAAATTATTAGGTCTTTGCATGCATTTGAAGCAATAGCTTGCATTTTCTAATTATTCTTGAAAGGCTCATTAAAGATGTTTCAGACTGGAAAAAAATTAATCACCCCTTAATAGGAAAGCCATGTGACATAGTTCCCAATTTCTGCGAAAAGTGTAAGTCCTGTAAAAGATTATTTATTTATAAAAGATTTTATTTATGTAAAAGTAATTAAAATTAAAAAATCAATGTTTAATTGAACACCTGAGTTGGAAGAATATATGCACTGCATAGTAGGAGAATTGTTCTCCTTAGGAAGTTCTGTAATGAAGATTAAAAGATTTCACCACCTGTTGTGACAGCCTGGGTTAGACAACTGGGGAGGAAATTTCCATGACTTTTAACAGAAGCAGGAAAAAAATCTTTAGCAAATCATACATGCTTTTAGGGAGATTTGAACTATGATTAAAAGTTATCATAATTCATACAACAAAGATTCTTGTGGCACCTTAAAGAGGATCAAATGTAACTTATTGTGGCATAAATTTTCATGGGCTGATATATATTTCATTAAATGCATGAAGGAAATGATTCCCTAAGTAGATAAACAGATATATATCATAGGCAGATAAGCTTTCTCCCATCTCATACCCTACAGATGTTTTCTGGAAATGGTGAGAGGGAGAGTTATAGTCTAGCATATGTGAGTGGATCAGACTGAGGAAGACAACTATACTTGTCCAGAGGTGGCTACCTACCTTTTTCTCTTCACCTCAGTAAGCATTGTTGAACATGATATGATACCTACATATGTACCATTGATGCCCACATAAATTCTTCATTTCTCATTTTGGAAACTTCCTCTGTTGACTTCATAGCTTAAACATCAAGCCAAATTTTTGAACTTCCACACTTTTCCTGTACCTTTCTGCCCATTATTTTTCCTGCAACCTAACTTGTTAAAGAATTCAGCCTGAACATGACTGTCAAATTATAGTTGATCCAAATAAAAGTATTGCCTATTTTGGAAGTTGTTTCGTTCTCATGGACCAACACAGTGACCTCTTTTTGTACACCTACACATGAAAGTTTATGGCACAATAGGTAAAAATTGACAGATTTTCCCCCTTCTCTCCACTCTCCATCCCATCCCCAGTCAAATGATAGCAAACGTTTTCTCCTGAATAGTGACAATGTGGAATTGACTTGTATCTGTGAATGTGCCTACTTATAGTTCCATTGAAATGAGGAATGTATAGTGGCTGTTCCTGCAGTCCCAATACACTGAGTGTATCTATGTTGTTATGCATGTCTTCAGGTCATTTTCTGGTTTATGGTGACTCTAAGGCAAAACTATCACAGAGTTTTCACAACAAACTTTGTACAGAAGTGGTTTGCCATTGCCTTCTTCTAAGGCTGAGAGAGTGTGAGTTGCTCTAGGTCAGCCAGTGGGTTTCTATGACTGAGTGACCATCTGGCTTCCTCTCCTTTGCTATATAGCATTACCAACTTGGCTGGCGATTGAAGGGTGATGTTTAGGCTGCCCAGATTTCAGAGCCTAGACTTTCTTTAATCCTTTAGGCAAGAAAAAAGATTCTAAGGGAGAAAAGGACTGCCTTGAAATTTGAGTCTGTATATGTAAATTATCCTTCATTAAACTTTATTTTATTTATTTTAATGTCATGCTCTAAGCACCTGTAGTTGATACTGTATCATGCTTAATGGCATCATCAAGGGCTCTTGCAGTATGAGGATCATCTCCCTGATGATTTCACAGACATTGACCTTCATGATATTAGAAGAAAGATTGAATTAGTTATGGATCATCCTTCTGATCATCAGCCCAAACACTTAAATATTTCATTCAATGGAAGGACTGGAGCTGGAGTCTTGGTTCCCCGCCCCCCAAAAAAGCAGGCCTGAACAACTTGCAGGAGATAGCCCACAAGCAGCTCCATAGATTTTGTGCTCTACTCCAATTAGGCTTGATCCAGCTGCTTATAGGCCAGCCATAATAGATGGCTGGTGAGATGCATGATCACCTTGATGGGTCACAGATTATCCAGTCTTGCTTTAGAAGATTCCTCTTGATTAGACAGTGGTTTGGAAACAAGTAACACAAAAGCCTATATTCTAGTGGATGGTTTACTTTAGGCTGTCCACAATTTCCCCATGCTCAAAAGTAGGTATGATATTGTTTGGGCATATAATCGGAGCTACTAAACCAGCAATTAATTATGCTATTAATCACTGTGCTTACATTAATTATAGCTCAGCGGAATAACCTAGTAAAATGAAAGCCACATCCATTTAAATTCAGTGTATAGCTGGAGCATGAAGCAAGTTTGAAGTCACCACATTAATTCCATGATGCTTCAAAAGAAGAAGTGGGAAGGAAATGAGCATGCTATCACCACTTTGTAGATCTACATTCAAACAAATTCTGTTTCACTACCAGATGGGTCTAGGGTGGCCTTGTGTCCTACTTTATAGAGAAAACAGCTCTTTATTTGAAGAACTTTCCAAGGATAGCCCTCTGATAGCTCTGCTAGAAGTAACATCCAGTCCAAGTCCAGTTTAAAGACAGAAAACTATAAAAAAGGAAGAGAAAACTCCTTGAATTTGCCCATTCATCATTAATAGCTGGAGAGTAGTCTCGGTAAGCACACAGATCGTCTGGTCTCAATTTTCCCCACTATGGTGACATTATCTTTCTAATTAAATTATATTATTTTCATTTTTTAAATTTTTATTCAGATCAGTTAATACATGTAAAAATGTAATGAGGCATCTTTTATGTCCTCTTTTTTGTTTGTTTGTTTCTATTGCTGAAGATGCATTTCCTCTTTGGAAATTCATTATCCACTCTACTGTAGATGGATGCTTACTAGTTCAAAAACTTTGGGATGAGAAACATATGGCTCATTGGCCACATATAGTGTTCTGGCAGCCCAGTGCAGATCTCAGCAACCTCACCAAAGTGTTTTGAATCCCTCCCCAGCTTTTTAAAAGGGCCTTTTGGCCCCAAAATATAGATGATTGAAAAGCCTTTTGTGGGTCTGTAGGGGCTGCTATGATTCTTGGCCCTCTAAAACCAGCCTGAAGGAGAGCAGTAGCAACACACTGATTGGCGACCTGTTGGTTAGTCCCAACTACAGTAGACCCATTCAATGAATTGTTGAATAGTGAGTCAACAGACAGCTAAATCTCACTAATACATTGGATTTACTCTAGCCATGACTAACAATCAGGTTTAGGACATTATAAATTCAGAACTGTAGAGGAGCTGAAAATGAGGCCCTCGGGGTTCTGGCATATGTCCATCCTCTGCTTTAGGATTTATTCTGGGTATAACAAGAAAGAAGCAATCAAGATTTCGACCCATCATTCGCCCATTTTGTAATTTATATCTCACATCCTAATATGAAAAGCCATCTCATAGTGACTTACAAAATTGAAAGAAAACAGTAATCCTCTAACAGTATAACAAATGAAACAAAATCAAGACAAACCATAATCGTAGGTATAGCACGATAATACAACCATAATTCCATAAAAGCAAAAATATATTGTTATCTTAGTAGTATCTAAGAGATAATACTGAAGCCTATAGAAGTGCAAAGAATAAGTCTTGTAGGATGGAACAATAAGTTGCCAGGCCTGTTGACTAGAACTCATCCCCAAGAAAAAATAGAACCCCCAGAAGAATGATGCCCCATGTCCCAGTTTGGACAGAGAGTCCAAAAAACTGTATTTATTAAGGAAAATAAAAGATGTTCTGAGAGGTTCTGGAAAATCAGCGTAATCATGTTGCTATTGTAGTCAGTGGCTAGTGCAATCCAAGTTATTCCAGCTCCCAAAGAAGCCCTAACCTACACTGAAATGAATTGAGATAATTAGCTTCATCTAAAGGCAGCTAGAGTTGTCTGGCTATGACTCACAAAAACAATTTTTCTTCCAAAAGACCAGCTAGAAGTTGGTGTATAATTGTCAAAAACAACAAGATCACAGGTATGGATTTTCAATGTGGGGTGTAAATGACTACATCTTTTAAGACATTTGGGAAAAGCCTCACTACATATGAGGAGACCTTAAGCACCAGAGAGCTGACCTTTAGATATTAGAGTGGCAGACAGAGATCTTTCTTGCAGACGTCAAAGAGTCCTGTTATATAAAGATTTGTGTTGCATCTTCTTCTGACAGAGCACAAACACAATCACAGCATAGGTGTGTATGTGAGATTGAAGAATGGTTCAGCACAGAGATCCACACCTGTCACACAATCAGAGGAGGCCTAGCTGTTCCTGCTTCATAATTGGTTTCTGCAGAAATTACAGTCTGACACACAAGGTGATTGTTGGAAGAAATAGTCAAAGACAGGTGATCAGTCAGGTACCTTAGTTTTGATAATAGTGACTCTTGTGCCACTTTTCACTACACAGTTATAGCACTATGATTTCACTTTAACTGCCATGGCTGTATTTTGAAGAATCCAGGGGTTTGTAGTTTGAGGAGGTACTAGAGCTTTCTGGTTGGGAATTCTAAATAACCCCTACCTAAAAGTGCAAATCCCAGGATTCCAGAAGATATTGCCATGGATGTTAAAAGTGAAATCATAGAGCTATAATTGTGTGGTGTGAAGGGAGCTCATTTCATTGTTCTTTCTGACTACCCCATCTGTGGATGATTTGTTTCTTTCAGCTCCAGGTAGATTTGACCAGCTCCATGATTTCTGGACTGTTTGACTTAGTCCAACAGAGTGATTTAACACAGTTCATTATTTAATTTATTTTTATGTATGTATACCCTGCTTTTCTTCTTCTATAGCATCCAAGGCAGCTTACAACATAATTTAAAACAATACTGTTAAAAATTAATAAGTTATACCACTAAGAAGCCATTTAAAAGTCATCCAATAAGTGATTGTATTAAAACCAAGCAGTGAATTAAACAATTTTAAAATGTGACAAGAAAGGAGATAAAGAAACACACACTCCTTTGGAAAACCTTTCAACAGCACCAACTCATGACCCAAAGAAAATCTGAACAAGAAAAATATTTGCCTATTGGTAGGAGCAAAGAAGAGAGGGGACCTCCCTAACCTCCGATGCAAAGGAGTTTTATAACCTAGGTGCAGCCCTTGAGAAGGCCCTCCTTCACATCTTCACAAAATGTACCTACTGTATAAGGGTAGTGGGATTGGGGGGGTGGCTTTGTTCAAAGATCTCAAATCTTGGGCAGACTAATATAGAAAGATATGGTCTTTCAGATAGTCTGAACCTGAACTGATTAGGGCTTTAAAGGTCAAGAAAATCCCATGATCACCTTAAGTTGGAAATAACTTGCAGGTACACAACAACAAGGTCATAAACAGCACTTTCCAGTGCCTAGAAATGGATAACAGGCAATGAAGTTGTCACAAGGACTTTCCATTCTAGCTTTAATTTGCTGTAGTCAGCAGTCTGGCCACACTATCTTGGACCAGCTAAAATTTCTAAAATCCCTCCAAAATCAAGCTCATATAAAACTAGTTACCTTCATTCAAATGGAATGTAACCAAAGCATGTGTCACAGTGGCCATATCAGACATCTCCAAAGAATTAATGAACTGGCACACTAGTTTTAATTGGGCAAACATAGACTTGGCACCACTGAAACCTGGACATTCAGGCTGGGCATCCTGAATGCAAACCTCATTTTTCAGTGGAAGTAACTATCCTTCCTTGAAGAGATCAAACAGCACTTTGATACAGCTAAAGACTGGAAATTTTACTGTTTTGTATTACAGGTACTACAGGTCCCAGAATTCCCACCAGTGGCCAGTACAACTTTTCGATACTCACACAGGAAGCTATTTTGAGGTTCTCTCTTGCTCATTTTTCTTTCCACATTCAGTTAAAATGCCGCTTCAATGATACAAAAATATTTTGCTTAGCCCCAGAAAATGTTAACATATGCATTTTGTTAAGAGATGACAAAAGACCAGAGGGGCAGGCAAAGAAAAGATGTAGATTTGGGTGGGGAGCATGGGGGGGGGGTTAACATGGGATGATGTAACTAAACACATACACAGAAGAACATAATCATTCTCACCCGCCTGCAGACCCATCAATGCCAAATAGTGACAAGGTTTATGTTATGGGTTGGCAGTCTTTCGCCAGAGCTGTTCAAGTCCCAAATATCACATTTCACTTGGAAAGATTACAGATAGGAGAAAAATATTACACAAATATATATTTGTTGGGACACATTCATTCTGATATATCATTCATAGAAAAGGCCCTTTCGTATTTAATACTGGATAGCCTCAGTTTATTAAAAATGCTCAATCACATTATCAAAACATGAAATAATTACTGTATGTATTTATTTACAATTGAATGACATCCAGAAAATCCATCATAATATACTGCTTCAACAATAATACAGTGTCTTTCAACTCACAATGGACAAGAGAAAATGGATGCATAGTTTAAACTCACAAGTCACGAAATCTGAGGCAAGAGAAGCTGGACTTACCACTAAGCCTGTCATTCCTCAACTGGGTTTTAGGGTCTCATTAATTCAGTTTGAAGGAACTGGTCATGTTCCAAAAGAAATTAACTGGTCAAATAAACTAAGCTCCTGAGGAAAACGAGAATTGAAATAGTGTATTGAGTAAATATCCCTCTCCACCTATGGCCATTTTGTACAGCTGCAATCTAAGTACAGTTATTTGGAAGTAAATTAAGGTTACTATCCCTTACAGTGAAAAATGCTAATATCTGAGGAATTGTGGAGGCATAGAGTACATTACCTCCAACTGTCCCAGTTTGGGAGGGACAGTCTCAACTAATCCTCTGCCATTCCATTTTTTTCAGCTGCTTTTGTACTGTCCCATTTTCTCTCTCCTCTTACACTTTCCCCCCTTTTCTTCAGCTTTCTCTGTTGCTGCAAATTGAGTTCAAAGTGCAAAGGTTATTTGCACTCAGTTCACTCAGTGGGGGAAGAGAGGAGGATGGGATGAAATCTTGCCCTACTATTAGATGGCTCAAGCCAAAGCAAATTGCTGCAGCATTATGTGCTCTTTTTCACTAATAACATTTTCCATCTTGACCATACTGATGTTGCTTGGCCGCACATAATCCCAGTTTCCATGAATGAAATCTTGGAGGGCATGAAAGCAGATGAAGGAGACAACTGAGACAAGCATTAGAGTATACCAGTATACCAGTAGCTGCTGGTGGCTCCTGCATCAGTGGGACAGTGAATCTTCTCTGGGTTTTTCTCCAAACACTAAAAGAGTTTTCCAAAGTGCTTCTGAACTTTATTCCGAAATAGAATCTTGAGCATAGAGGGAGGGAGGAACAGCTAAAAGTGGACACAGGATCTTCTTACTTCTTTGCTTAGAAGCAGTTTGAACAAACCTGGACAGGCACTTGCAGTTGATTGGTAGCTAGGGAGAAAGAACTGTGTCTGTGAATGACAGATGTTGGCCATTGTTGTATATTGGAGGAAGCAGTCTCTGCTGGATCCCATAAGTAAACTGATGGAGACGTATTCTCCACCAACATGATGTAAAGAGCTAGTGTTGTGTAGTGGTTTGAATGTTGGACTATGACTGTGGAGACCAGGGTACAAATCCCTGCTCAGCAATGGAAACCCAATGGATGACCTTGGACAAGTCACATTTTTTCAGCCTCAGAGGAAGGCAAAGGCATATGCCCTTCTGAACAAATCTTGCCAAGAAACTCCCATGTTAGATTTGCCTTAAGGTTGCCATAAATCGGATGCAACTTGAAGGCATACAACAACAGGAAAACCTTATGAAATTCATGTGGTTGCCAAAAGTTGGCAGGTAAATTGAAGGCACATACAACATGATGTAAGTTTTTGACTCAGGAATCCCTGTATGGATTTCACACTATGCTTTTTCTAGCTGATGAATTCTTGGTTTGTTTAGCCATTGGTGGGAGAATCCAAGTGGAAACAAATTGGCAAGTGTGCATCAACATTCTCCTTATGAATAATAATATGAATAATAAACTGGGTTCTCCTTAGTGACTTGTGTAAACATGGGCACAGACTTAGTTAGTTCCAAGCACTGGGATCCTGCCCAAAGCCACAAAGGGCAGAAAAGCCCATTTGTCATCATGCTATTTTTCAACAAGAAAAGAATTAAAGGAAAACAATAATTAAAACCCTTGCCTGCAAGGTAATGAAGGGGAAAGTAAGTGGACATATATCACTAATCCCCCAACTATGCAGAACAGGAAGTAATAAGAGAGAAAAATTATGAGCAAAAGAGTTTTAATTAACATTGCAGGAATGTTTGCTGAACAGAATCTTGGCTATGGAAGAGGGCATTGCTAGATAACACAGTGCCATGTAAAGTACTATTTTAATTCTTCTTTTAGCTGAATGCACAAAGATGAATGCACACTCCAGCATTTTTCAAAGGGTTCCAGGAGCAACCATATGTAGTTTTATTTGAGATTTAAGGACCTTATTATTCTATAGGAATCCCACTCAAAAATGGGATTTAGAGTAGATTTAAAAGAGAATAAAACACAAATGTGGGAGGTTTTTCACATGACGTTTCAGCAAAACAGAAATAACGTGAAAATAAAGTGAATGTAAAGAGGGGGGAAATGACACCTTTTTAATTTAGGAACTTCCTGAAAGTGAAGAAGTTCCTAAAAGTAAAAAAGGTTTTTTTGTCCCGTTTATATTGGCTATATTTACACATTATTTCTGTTTTGCTGAAACGTTGTGTGAAAAACCTCCCACATTTGTGGGGTTTTTCTCGTTTAAATCTACTTTAAATCCCATTTCTGAGCGGGATTCCTCTAGTGTGATAAAGTCCTTAGAGAAGTAGAGATGAGTGAAAGGTACATTAATTACACATCCTAGGAAGCATTCACATAGCATCATGCTATCATCTGTGAAACTGTCCCAATTGAGTAGTGATGGTCATAAGTTTATCTCTGCCTTTCTATTTTAAAAGCTGTAACTTTGAGAAGGGCTTTATTTATAAACTACCTTTTTTTCCAGTTCATGGCTCAAGGCAGCTTACGACAGTTAAACATAGTTTAAAAATTCATGGCATACAAAAGTTAAAAACTAATTAAACTAGTAAAAAAAATAAAACTAATTAAAACATAAACTGCTAGAAATGGGAGGGGAAGAATATCCAGCACATTCTACACTGCCGATTTCCCCAAAGCAATCCATCCTCAAAATTTGTTGAAACAAAAATATCTTTATCTGCCTGTGGAAAGGAGGATAACAGCCTAACTGCTCTGGGAAGGGCCCCATAGAGCAGCCACCAAAATGGCCCTTTCCTGTGGTCCCACCAGATGTACCTGTAAGAATGGTGGGACAAAGAAAAGGGCCTCCCCAGAAGATCTCAAAACACAGGCAGATATATGTTCCTTCAAATATCCTCTTTATTGTTAATTAACCTGTGCACATATATATGTAAGTATGCATGTGCATGCAAACACACTCACACTATTGTATTAATTGATTTGGGGTTGTTTTCAGGTTTTCCTGTACATAAATGTCAAGGTTTCCCTGCTTAAAATAATAGTTTTGTCTATTCTTCCTGATCAGTAACTTCTGCCCTGTTGCCTGGCCACATCCTTTTAACCACACGATGGACCTTTCCACACAGGGCACAGAAGTAGGGTCAGTTCACATTGGCCAATGCATATTCGCATCATATCGCATCATTCATTCACACTCGCGCTCTCTGAATACGCTTTGCCGATTCGTATTCGCATCATATCGCATCGTTCATTCACACCTGGGCGGCCTTCCGAATTGAGGTTTTGCAAATCGGCCAATGCGTATTCAGGCAAAGTGAGGCAAGTGCAGATTGGATAACCACACCAGCCCGATACAATGTGTATTGGCCGATGCGCATCAGCAGCTTTGTGCATGCTCTGTGGGGCTCTGAACAGGGGCAACATTTTTAATTTCCGGGGTGAAGAATGAGGTCACTGTTTAGCGCGTAATATCGCGAGAATTGCTGCCTTTAGCAACTTACGAAAGGGGTATGCACCATCTGTATATGTGTGTGTGTGTGTGTGTGTGTGTGTGTGTGTATGCACACACATAACTACATACATACATACTTATATATATACATACATACTTATATATATACACATAGTGGTACAGCCAAAAGCGAGATGCCTTTTTTATGTGTACACACACATTTGTCTCTATGAGTGTTTATATACAGTATAGATACACACACACACACACACACACACACACACAGATAGATAGATATATACACATATACACATAGTGGTACAGCCAAAAATGTGATCCCTTTTTTATGTGTACACACACATTTGTCTGTATGAGTGTGTGTGTGTATACACACACACACACACACACACACATATATATAAACACACACACACACACACAAACACAGACATATATATACAAAAACACACTGTGCCACAGCCAAAAGTGTGATGCCGTATTTATATGTGTACACACACATCTGTCTGCTTGAGTGTTTATATATATATGTGTGTGTGTGTGTGTGTACACACACACACACACACATAAATATACACACATATACACATAGTGGTACTGCCAAAAGTGTGAAGCCGTATTTATATGTGTACACACACAGCTGTCTGTGTGTGTGTGTATACATACATATACATACACACACACACACACACACAAACTGTGGAGCAGCCGAAAGTGTAAAGATGCATGTATATGCTTACACACACATCTTTGTGTGTGTGTGTGTGTATATACACACATATACATATACATATACATCCCCCCCCGACACAAAAGGTTTCCGCATTATCTCGTTCAGTGGAAAAATCGCTCCCCAGCCCCGGCGGTTGTCCTGAAAGGGGAAGGGGCCAACGGAAGGAGATGGGGGAAATTCCAGCGCAGCATCATGGGAAATTTGTAACCCGGTGGTCTGCAGGAGAACCAGCGGATTGGATGTACACACCAGCCAAAGCAGCAGAGGTTTCGCACTGGCCATCAATACGGATCCCGCCGATCCACTAATTTTGCGCACTCGCAAAACGGAGGAGCTGGCTGCCTTCAGTTCGGAACCCAGCCATGAATACGCATTGGCCAAAGCGTATTCACGTTATATCGCATTGGTCAATACGATATACAATATTCTGAGCTCACAGGTGTGGAACACCAATGCAATATAACGCGAATACGCATCGACCAATGCGAACTGAGCCTACTTCTGTGCCCCGTGTGGAAAGGTCCTCTGATATTGCTCAGCCATAAGTGTTTCAGCTTTCATTTGTGAGATGCCAGAAGGTATGGGTTATCAATGGCTGCTACTCATTATAGATATATATTCCTGCCACTACTAAAGGTAAATTTTCATGTTCCATAAGCAAGTGATTTGCCAGTGAACAGGATGCTGGATTAGATAGGTGTGATCCACCACAATTCTTTGATTTATTCAAACATTACTCTACTTAGGCTCATATTTTTCTCTTCTTCTGGGTTTCGCTCATCCAAATTGTGAAGAGGTATGTGTTCTGTGGGCAGACAGTCATCTCCCCATGAGGCTTTGGGCATCATATTCTTTCAGGCTAGACTGGTGAAAGTGGGTAGAGAAAGCATGACTTATCTGAGTAGTCTGTGGGGAAAGCAAGGAGGTACATTGCTCTTTCAAACAAACCACATTCGTGACATAATGAATATAGGGAGACTTTATTCCAGCAGCTACGGTTGGGCAGTTTTTTTCTTTCAAAACAGCAAAAAGGCAGAAAAACATCTTTCCACACATCCCCAGCTGATCACTCACATTTTCACCTTCTACTTTTGTGTTTTAGTTTTCTAGATGCAAGAGACTTTTTAAAATTGTAACTGTTTGATTACTTATTCAGACTAAAGCCAATCTATCATATGTTTATGATCCACCCATTTCAGTCTTAAGGGTATTCTCCATGTTATCTTAAAAATACATTAGCATGCTTTACAAATATTTAAATTAAATGCAGACTCTCTTCTGCAGCTGCATTCAGACCTATTTTTCCTGTGCCCCAATGGATTTTCTTTCACATTATGAGTGAATAAGGGTCAGGGGGCTACAGCTTCAGTGCACACTCAGCACAAGCTAATGTATTGAGTCAGTTTTATGCACATGTTGTAACTCAAAAATCAGATTCACAGAGAACAAATTGATTTTTACAAAAGGGTGGAGTTCTAGCTCATTGGAGACACGTTCTCCATGAGCATAGCAGTGTCTGGCCTGAATTTTCAAACCAGTACCTCAGCAGGTTCAAAAGCTTAGTTCAGTTTTTGTGGGAAAGTGTGTGCACTAAATGGACAAATACATTTTCCATCCTTAATCCTTCTCCTTTTGCTTATGAGGTCAATGTTGGGCAAGAGGGAAAGAATATGGAAAAGGAGACAGAGGAGTCCATGTGAATGCTCTTGGCAAGAGCAAAGCTTTTTCTCCCAGCCTAGTTCTACTGAAAGAAAAATAAGAGAATTTTTCTGAAAGAAAAACAACAGTGTATGACTTTTTTAAAAACCTGATCCTATATGTATTTATTGTCATATTGCTTTTGGTGGAGGACTTTCAAACACGCTTTCTTACAATTACAGGCTTTTTGTAAATTCCAGTTTAAGGTTCATCTGTAATTTGGACATGAAAAAAATGCCTTTCCTTCACCTAATTATAGGGGTACAGCTTGGTATGGGAGGTGGGCAAATTCATTAGCTTAGAGTGAATTTCTCCCTTCCACCATCCTTGCATGCCAGCTATGTCTGAGACAGACAACTGAGTTCCTGTGACTTTACTATCTGTGGACTAGCAAACCATGCAAAAGTGAAGTTAGTTTTATCTATTATACTGAAAGTAGTTCTTTATATAGTCAATGTACAAATGGCCTATTTTCCCATGTAACTGTAGATCTTGAAATAATTGTGTACAATATGTGCTACTCCCACCACCACCATCAGTAACTTGAATTGATGGTCCAAAACAGCCAAACTATATGTTACCAGGGGTGTTTATTTTCATGTGTTTGTCCCACTCACATAGCAAGGAAGGGACTATGCAAGGAAGGGGTGCCACACTTCTGCCAAGCACAATTCCCAGCTCTCATTTACAATTCATGAACTCAGTAGCTTGAAAAAGCATAGCATTATGTCTAACCTGATTTCTGTCTTTTCACTCCCAAGCCAGACAGGAATATTAAACCATGGGGAAATCATGGTTTTAAGATTCTAGGAAGTTGAGGGAGTGGCAAATTAGGAGTCCTACTCTGGACATAATGTTAATATAGGGTTTTTTATATGAGATCTTTGTTTAGCTAATGGTAGCAGTGGGACAATCCCAAATCAAAGTCAGGAAAGAACAGAATCATCTAAAGCAATTGAATTAGGGGCAATAATAAGACTAGAAACAGGAGCCATCAGTACCTAAATCAAGTTATACAAAATAGCAGAGCTTTGGTCAGTTATTTTTGGGGTTAAAACACACACATTTCCCCCCGCCATCATGGCTACTGGCCATGATGGCAAGGGATTCTGGAGGTTGTAGTCCAAAAATGGCAGTTTTCTCAAATTGCTTAATATCCATCACATTGTAGTTCCATCTGGCCCTAAGGTGCAGAAACAGAAGCAGGGGGCTTATAAAACACTTTTGATTGTTGTTGTTGTTGTTGTATTAATTATATCCCACTCTATCCCTAGAAATGGCTCACAACATTAAAAGAACAATATAATTAAAAACATATAAAAGTGATAGATTTAAAACAGAATTAAATTGTTACAATATTAAAATATATTGCTTATTAAAAAATAAATATACAGTTAAAAAGATAAAATTGTTTGAAACATTTAAAATGATACAACACTCCAAGCCAGTCCTTTAAAAACATTCTTTTATGTCTGCCTGCATAAGAAGGTTTTAACATGCCAGCGGAGGGACAACAAGGAAGGGATCATTCTGATCTGCCTAGGAAGGAAGTTCCACAGTCAGGGGCAGCCACAGAAAAGGCCTTTTCTCAAGTCTCCACCAACAATGCTTATGATGAGGTGGAATTAAAATAAGGTCCTCTCCAGAGGATCTCAGGGCCTGGGCCAGCTCACAGAGGGAGATACGGTCTGCCAAATAGCCTGGACCTGAGCCATGTAGGGCTTTATAGGTCATAACCAACATTTTGAATTGTGCTCGGAATCAAACTGGCAGGCAGTGGAGCTATTTCAACATGGATGTTGTGTGGTCTCTGTAACCTACCCCTATTAACAATCTGGCTGCAGCTTTTTGGACCACTTGCTGTTTCCGAACACTCTTCAAAGGCAGCCCTGAGTACAGTGCATTACAGAACTCCAGATGGGATCTAACCAAGGCATGTACCACTAAGGCCATATCCAGCATTTCAAGAAACAGGTGCAGTTGGTGCACATGTTTTAAATGTGCAAAAGCACTCCTGGTCACTGCAGAAACCTGGATGTCTAGGTTCAGAGCCAAGTACATGAGTACCCCCAAACTGCAAGCCTTCATCTTCAGGGGGAGTGTAACCCCATCTAACACAGGCAGGATCCTTATTCCTTGGTTTGCCTTCCGACTGACCAGGGGCACCTCTGTCTTGTCTGAATTAAGTATCAATTTGTTTGCCCTCACCCAGTCCATTATTGATACAGACACTGGTTTAGGACCAGGACAGCCTCCTTGGACTGAGGTGAAAAGGAATAATAGAGTTGGGTGTCACCCGCACATTGATGGCACCTCACCCCAAAACTCCAGAAAACTTCTCCCAGTGGTTTCATGTATATGATAAATAGCCTAGGGGACAACTCATAACCCTGGGGGACCCCACAAGCTAATGGCCAGGGGGTCAAGCAGGAGTCCCCCAGCATCACTTTCTGGGTTTGCCCACTGTAAAATATTGCCTCCATATCCCATCCAAGAGAGGCAGCCCAGAAGGATACCATGATTGATGGTATCAAAAGCTACACAACAAAATAACATCATACTCAAGGCAAAGGGCCATATATGTTGCTTATTGTCTCCCTGATAATAATGACTTGGCCTTACTTTATTTG
This sequence comes from Sceloporus undulatus, assembly GCF_019175285.1. Classification (NCBI taxonomy): domain Eukaryota; kingdom Metazoa; phylum Chordata; class Lepidosauria; order Squamata; family Phrynosomatidae; genus Sceloporus; species Sceloporus undulatus. Next base: position 214,710,342 of record NC_056525.1, on the reverse strand, counting down.
ATTACATTGTTATTTACTGTTTAATTACTTTGAGTAGGTGGAAATTATTTGTTATTTACTGTATGCCAAGTTTAATATTGTAATGTATTTCTAACTTCTCAACTATTCTTTTTCCCCACCCTACCCTGAAACAGTACAGACAATAAGAGGCCAGGAACCCCCATAAATGAATATACCCAAGAACAGCTCAGAGAAATTGTCAAGAAAATGAAAGAAAGGACTGCCACATATAAAGAAAAGTTGACAGATCCGGTCATCTCTTCACCTGAACCCAGTCCAACAGCCAGTAAGTTAACAGAAACTGAAAGTGTTTAAAGGTAATGCATTGGTATTTTCAAAAGTGTTACCTTAATTTGTTGCAAACTTGCTAGGCCTATACAATTTTCCAAGTCAAACTTTAGTCACTGGCTGGGAAAGGATCCTCCTTGAGGATTGTCTCCCCATCCCGACCCTCGGGTGCATCAATAATATTGTGTTCCTGCCTGAAATTTTCCCACAAATACCTTCTAGAGAATTTAACATAAAAACACCCATTTCACTTATGGAAACACTATGTATGCCCAAAAGGAGAGGAAAGAGAGGAATTCTACAGTAAGGGGAGGGAGGCAAACTGTTCAAACAAGGCATATAACCATATTATTAAGCAATGTGAAGCAAATGCATTAGGCAAATTCCAGCAGAGATGTCATTTTTGTGCCTGCAACCTTCTGTGCTCATGTTCCAGTCAAATCAGAGGATGAAATGGGCTTACTATACAGTTCTGTACAGGTCTGTTCAGATGTAAGACCACTGAATTAAATGGGATTTACTCCCAGCTAAAGTATAAAGGCTAAAAAAGTATATTTTCATAAGTATATACTGAAAGTATATTTTCCTGCTAATGGGGAACTGGGTATCTAGTGAACCTGATCATTCATCAGTCAACCCAATTTAAAATGGTCAGTTCTGTCTAACAAATATATATCTAATAAATATAGTCATAATGCATGCTTCTGAAGGAGGTGTGATAAATACATTTCATAGTATTCAGCTAATGCTAATGGTATCACTGCACAGGCAAGAACATAGAGCAATATTCATGTTAATCACTTAACACTTTTCTAAATAGGTGTAAACTTTGCTAACAGTTGTTTCCAGCAATCTCTGAGGAGAATATTGCTTTGATCTGTATCCAGCTGTGTCATTACACTATTGCAGCTTATTACATTGCTATAACTAGTACTAGGATGATAAATGATCCTGGCACTATGCAACCAGTTTTCACATTTGTGTAAAGTTTTCAATGTGTCTTGCACCTTTGAATGCAGTGTGACACAATTCAGCATAACTATGCCAAAGAGAGTTTTAATTTTGTCAGCAGTAAGCTGGACTTGAGACCTAATGTATATTTTGCTGTAGTTATCAATGATCTTGGTGGTTTTTAGAAACATGCATTAAATGCTGCCTTTTTGAAAATTTATCTAGCGCCCAAAAAACAGCCTCCACCTCCTCCACCAAAAGAAGAAAAAAAAGATGAAAAGAAGGATGAAAAGAAGGATGAAAAGAAGGATGAAAAGAAGGAGGACAAAAAGGAGGGAGATAAAAAGCCAGAAGAAGTCAAACCTGAGGAGGATCATTACTGTGACATGCTATGCTGTAAATTCAAGAGGCCACCCATGAAAGCATATATGAATGCATTGAAGCTACCAGAAAGTATAGATGCATACACAGGTAAACTGAACGCCTTTCAAAAAAAGATGCAAAAAGAGGTAGAATGACATTAGTAGTGGCATATACTATGACTACAGAGGCCTCTGCTGTCTTCAGTTACCTTAAGATGGGGTGGCCAATTGTGGCAGGTCCAGGGGCCAGACTGCCAAACACAAAAACAAACCAAAAGCTAGTTTTGAAATAGGGATGGAACGGAAATTCATCAATTTCCCAATTGGACTCAAATCTGGAGTTCCCAGTTCCTCTAGAGGGGAAAAAAACAGTTTATCAAAAGTGCCCACAGATTGCAGGAACTTTGTTTGTTTGTTTGTTTGTTTGTTTGTTTGTTTCCAGCACAGTATCAACTGTATGCTTTTTGACAACTGTGCAAGAGTTTGAGAAACTGCACAACTTTGCAGTAAAAAATTTATACTTGCAGTTTTTCCCTACAAACAGAAAACTGGACAGCATTCTAACAAAAAAATCTCACACACTTAAAACTTAGTTGCACTGCAGACTATATCCCTGTACAAACAACACAGTAAACAGTTTGACACTGTGGCTGCAGTCCTGGCTGATTTGAAAGTTGTACAATCCAAATGTTACGCAATAGGAAAAGAAACTCAGATGACTGAAGCTGCAGCCACATGTGGTTTTCTTGTGCCACATTGCTGGTTTTCAATATGACTTTTGTTGTGCAATACGTTTGTTATGCAACATCTTGATTTTTTATTTACATAGCAAGATTGCACAACAAAATGTTGTCCAAAAACTAACAATGCTGCATAGAAAATTGGCACATCATTTTGGATGTGCCAATCTGGATTTTGCACAACACTTTTGTTGTGCAACATTGCTATTCTAACATAAAAGACCACTGCTGCAAAATGTTACACAGATATGTCACTCAAAAATCCAGCAACGTCATACAAAAAATGGCACATGGTTTTATTGTGCAATATTGCTCTCTTGAACAAATCTTTGTTGTGCACCAGTTTTGTTGTACAGTATTGCTGTCCTCTATGTAAAAAAAAAAAGCAGTTTTGCACAAAACATAAATATGGCTGCCTAAAAACAATCTTTTTTTTTGGTACAAACCAAAAGAGAAAGCTATATATCTTCTGGAAAACTGCAGTTTACTGGGCAATCTGTGCAGCTTTTGTAGAAAAGCTATCCATTTTGTTGTCATTGTTGGGAAGGTGTACTGTGGGTTTTGAAGCTGCAGAACAAAAATTGTTTGGCTTTTTTTCTTATTATTATTGTCAACATGTGTAAGGACTTGTGGAAAAAAATCAATATTTACCATCAATTTTTTTTTACTTTTTTAAAAAACATCAAACAGTGGAGGTTAGCCAACATGTAAAGTCTGAATTGGTTCTTATGTTGCATTTACTGTAGATCCAGTAATTTATTATTTTTTTCATTGCATTTATACTTTCGAACAATGTATTATCTAGGTTCCAAGAAGAAGAGTCCTTTTAAAAGAAAGACACATATTTTCTTTTCCAGATCGTCGCTATATAGCATGGCTGTTCTTGGTTACTCTTGCTTACAACTGGAACTGCTGGTTCATCCCACTGCGCTTAACATTCCCAATTCACACAACAAGCAACATGATATATTTTTTTACTGTGGACCTCTTGTGTGACATCTGTTACATCTGTGATGTGTTGTTGTTTCAGCCCAGAGTACAATTTGTGAGAGGTGGAGATATAATAGTAAGTAAAGCATGTGGGGGAACTAAGACACAGTACAATCACTTGATCATCGAAAAAGCCTCTGGAGTAGAGAGGCCTATGTTCATGTCATGAAGGTCTTCTTGATCCACGTATTAGTTCACAGGCAATTAAATTAGAAACATGTACTAATATAAACTGCTTCCTATATTATGTAAGTGTGCTACTTATATCATTACAAGCTAGCATACTGTAATGCTTTGAGTGTTGGACTAGGACACCAGTAGACCAAGCCCCAGATCCCCACTCAACCATGAAAACCCACTGGATGACATTGAGCAAGCTACATTTTTTTTTCAGCCTCAAAGGAAGACAATGGCAAACCTCCTCTTGGCAATAAAATCTCATTATAGGTTTGCTTTAGGATTCCCATAAGTCAGAAATGCCTTGTAAATCCCGTTGTGGGATAAAAGCAAGATATAAATCTTTGAAATTAATAAATAAATGCACAAGATTTATATTAAATTAAATCTAAGGTAAGGTATCATCCAGAAATCTATTCTGTATGGAATTTCCAGTACCACAATCCAATATTCACTAACCTTATTGCATCAGGTCGCTTCCCAACATGGCTTTTGTTTAGCAGTCTTGATTATGCTTTGTCTTGCTCTGATATCAAAGTCCTTGTATCAATAAAAATAGATATTTGCTTATATATAGGTGAAATATGGCTTGTTGGAAGAAATGCGAGTTTATATTCTAAAGTGAAGGCAAATATGACATCTTCAGAGGCATAGGCTTGTTTTGAAACATCCTGACTATTTACTGCCTGAGCATAACTTTTTCCTCTAAGGTTGAATTTCAGGGGAAATTTTGTGAGTTTTTAGCAAGAATTATATACAACCACCACAGGAGCAAGGCTAAACTATACACTACTTTAAAGATGTAGCTGTCACAGTTTGAAATACCTACATATATACATAAAAATGGATTGGGACCATCATGTATCAGGAGTATTCACTTGCAAAAAAACTGTAACAACAATTCTTTAACAACTGCTATGAAAGTATTGTTCTACTGTACAACAATTTTGGTTTTGTTGGCAGTGGTAACAACTCCATAATAATTCCAGTTTAGTTTTAAAAACATTAGATCCTACCTGATACAGTTGTCTATAGTAAAAAGCATCACTCAGATATTGTTTTTTAAGTCCAAAAACAAATGTGCAATGCAATCCCTGATCTGGTGAGGCAGGTGAGTAGTAAATGGTGCAAAACAAAGCTCATTTACCTTTAAGAGCATTCTTATTTATTTAAAATAAATAATAATAATAAAGTTTTTATTTATATCCCGCACCTTCCTTCGATCAGGGCGGCTTACAGTATAAAATTTAAAACAACAATACATACAATAAAATCCAAAATACATCACATATAAACAATAATAAAAAACACAGGCTAAAAGCCCCAAAGCCCTTCCTCTTGGCCACGAAAGAGGAGGGAGGCCCACAGGATTTTTAATCGGGGAATGCCTGTTGGAACAGGAAGGTCTTCAAATTCTTCCTGAATTGGGCCAGGGTGGTAGTCGAGCGGAGCTCAGTGGGCAGCGTATTCCAAAGGGCTGGGGCAGCAGTGGAAAATGTCCTCCTTGTGGTGGAGGACAATCTAGCCCCAGGCACCTTCAGTAGCTGCTGCCCAGATGTCCTGAGGGTGCGAGGCGGAATGTACGGGGAGAGGCGATCCTTTAGGTAACCTGGACCCAAGCCATTTAGGGCTTTATAGGTAATAACCAACGCCTTATATTGGGCCCGGAAGCGAATAGGCAACCAATGGAGATCTTTCAACACCGGTGTTATATGGCTGGTCCTGGGAGCACCAGTGACCAGCCGGGCTGCCATGTTCTGAACCATTTGCAGCTTCCGAGTTTGATATAAGGGTTGCCCCAAGTAGAGTACATTGCAGAAATCCAATCTCGAGGTTACCAGAGCATGTACAACAGTTTCTAGGTCCCTCTGGGCCAGGTATGGGCGCAGCTGGCGAATAAGCCAAAGCTGATAACAGGTGCTCTTGACCGTCGCGTTCACCTGAGCAGTCAGGTGTAGCGACGAGTCAAGAAGCACCCCCAGACTGTGCACGGAGTCCTTCACAGGGAGCGTGACCCCGTTCAGGACAGGTGGAACCACCGCCATTCCTGGACCAGGGGAACCTATAACTAGTACCTCCGTTTTCTCTGGATTCAATTTGAGTCGGTTTTCCCTCATCCAGCCCATTACTGACTCTAGACAGGCCACGAGAGGAGAGACCCCATCCCCAGTCACTGCATCAGTCGGAGACATAGAGAAAATGATTTGGGTGTCATCAGTGAAACATGCAGTCACAAATATGTATACAGTACAATTATTTTAAAATAATGCTCTGGGTGCTGCCAAGTGGCAGGAGTATAAAGATCTACTTCTTTTTCTAGACTTCTGCTGAAATTCCTTTGGTAAGGGAATAGCAACAGCTCTCAGTTAAAAATAAACAGCTAATCATTCTTAATAGATTCAGTGTTCACAGTTCCAATGCTAACAAGGGCGCATCCATCTGGCTTCCAAAAATCTGTTTGTTTACATAAGTAGTGTTACTGCCTGTGGACCCATACCTTTTATCCCTAGAGTGACTTCTCTGTGAGGCAGGTTTTTCTTCAATGGGAAAAATATTGCAATAATACTGTTACAATTAATTATGATTATGTTTGCAATGGTATCTTACTTCCTTTGCCTCAACTTTCCAATAATCTGAGTATGGTTGCTAGGTTTCCCTTATTGTAAGGGATGTTCCTTATTCATGGGTAGGAAAGCTCATCCTGTATGAATATTAAATGGGACCCCCCAAAAGACCTAAATTTGGGGGTATAGGGCCAATATGCAGCTCCCAGATTATACACCAGATATACTCCAACTGGGGGAAGGATAGTCTGTAGTAAGTGAAGCTGTTGTTGAATTCTTCCTACTCCAGGCTCAACAGTGAACTTAGCCTGATGGAAGTAAAACTCCCACCCTCACTATGGCTGTGGATTTGGGGTTTTCTGTTGGATCTGAGATCTCATGCGAACCTGGAATTCTTAAAAGATGTCTTTCCTTTTGAGGTGGGCATTTTATATATGTGCCTCACTTGATCTAGCCAGACTTGTGCTGCGGGGCAAGAAGTTTGTAAGGCTTCCGAATTAGCTTTTCTATATGTCAGCCAACCACTGATTTGCTACTTGCTTTGATTTGGTATTTGCTCATAAAGGAGATGGAGAAAGGACAGGGTAATACCCGATTGCCTGCTTTGCAGCTTGATTCTACGTGGTGATATCCTGGTCAGAGAAACAGTTCAGTACAGCATATAGGCTGGCAGTTTAAGACAGCAGTCATGTGGAACCTGAAAGGCTAAGCAATTTTATTATCATTCCTCATAATTGTCAACCTCACGTCATAAATTTTGACAATTCCGTATTGCTTTTCTGAAAACCTGGGAGCCATAAATTTGAGTGAATGTATTGAGTCATACTACTGGTCAATCTAGATTAATACTGTCAACCCAGACCAGAAGGAGCTCTCCATGGTTTTAGGCAGGATACATTCATAGCACTGCCTGGAGATACCAGGTATTCCTTGATGGTCTTCAATCCAAGCAGTTGCCAGGCCCATTCTTCCTTAGCTGGTTAATACTTGGCTGAGAGATCACCAATGAACACCAGTGTTGTAGACTATATTTCAGAGGAAGAAACTAGCAAAACACATCTGAGTGTTCATTGCCTAAGGAAACACTATGAAATTAATGGGGTCACCATGAGTCAACAGGTAACTTGAAGACACATACATATATACATACATGCAGGCAAATGTCCCCATCAATTTCTCATGCCCTTCTGAGACCATTTGAAGGACTCATTTTAAAGCTGTTATATATGGGAGACAAATCCCTTATCATAGTCAATCATTGTGTCTAACAAAATTTCAGTGATCTGACATGATGTCAATCTGTTGTGAAGTCCACATCTCACTACTGTGACTTCATTTTGTGTTTTGATTTCCTCTTAGTGTAGCTTGTATGGATAGCTTGTTCTTCCTCTGCGTTTTAAATGGCAGGAGAGAGCAAGGGGTGAGGTTGGATTGAGTACCATGGATATTATAACCATATCAAACAATGTGAGCATACCCTTGTCCTGCAACAAAAGTATGAATCTTTCAACAAATATTTTAGAACAAAATACATTTGGGATCTGAAGAAACTGCAACACTAGCCAATGGTGAGCAGCTTAGTGAAGTCATGCTAGCAAAAGTGGCACATGATATTTAGGAGAAATCTAATGAATCACCTGGCAATAGAAGAGTCTCCTGGTTAACAGATTAATTTTGCCCCACCATTTCATGTTTGCAGTACCACTTTCCAATATCAATTTCCCTATTACCTTTCTCTATTACATTTCTATTAAGGTTGCCAACTCCCACAAGTTACTGGGCACAGTAGCAGCCTAAGGCCAAATATAATTACTAGTCCCAAATCTAGAATAGGCCCATTGTATTATATAAACAATGACTAATCATCCAATGATTATGATTATTATAACTGATTCATTAGGTTTGCTGTAGTTGGGATCCAAAATGGTATTTAAGTCTAAGAGATTTAACTTGAGTGATTTCAGCTCAGTTCCAATAACTATCAGTATACTATTGGAATGAGACTTTAACTCAGTATGTACTAAGTTTATTTGTTTCCCACATTCAAATTGTAGACAGAAAAAGTGGAATTGAAGAAATTCTACCGGAGTTCATTAAAATTTCGGGTAAGTGATATATGTTGGAAACGTAGAGAGCAAAGGGGAACATTTTTCCATTTATAGTGGAAGTGTTACAAGGCACAGAGATATTGGTATAAAAAAACAGGATTTTATCACTTCTGGGGAAAATACCAAGTATAAAAATGAATATCCTGCCAAAAATGATATACTTATTTCAGAACATCTCAATAATTACCAATGATTTCCCCTTTAAACAGTGAAACAAAGACTTATCAAAATTTCTCTGGGCTGGAAAGAAACCAAGAGTTAAGATGAAGATTTTGCAAGATTCAAAGGACAGGGGAAACCTAGCCTTACCAGATTTGAAAATTTATTATCATGTGAACTGTTTAAACTGGTTTACAGAGTGGATAAACATTATAAAAGAAAAGAAAATAACAAATGGAGGGCTCGATTTACCCCTGGGTTGGCATGCATATCTATGGTATGAGAAAAGAGCCACAAACCAAGAATTTAAGAATCACTTCATGAGATTATCTCTGCTAAGAGTTTAGTTAAAATATAAAAATAAGTTGTGCCCCAAAATCCCATTATGGGTTTCATCTCATGAAGCTTTTCACAAAAGAGAAGGAACCTGGCTAAAATACGAAGATGTTCTGATAAGACAGGAAGGAGCTTACCAGTATAAGACAAGAGAAGAATTAGAAATGGAGAACATTAATTGCCATTGGTTCTTTGATCGACAACTATATGAGGGATTTTAAAAAGATGCAAAATTAGAAAATATTGAAAATGAAAAGACTAGAATTAGAGGATATGGGACTATCATGCAGCTATGACCCATAAATGTAGTCATTTTGTTGGGCTATCTCCTACATTCTGAAAACCCTTCTGACATTCTTATGTTAATCACAAAAACTGTTCCAGGAAATAAAGCTGTATATGTGGAAAGTGATCATAATAGATCACCTGGTTTGGAGTTATGATATCCTAATTTAGACTAGCCATATTTTTTTTTCTGAGATACGTTATAAATAGTTCTGTTACACATACCCTCCTCTTTGAAAAACCTGGTAGTAGGTATTTGAAACTCAACATATTTTATTGCAGGTTTGTTTGCCCAAAACTGAAGTATTATGACGTAGAAAATACCGCTCTCCTGTAACAAAATTGACTGACCTTACAGGGAAATTTTTAACCATAAGACCAAGCAGTAGTATTAAAACACGGACAACATAAAGAATTTAAGTCATCCAGAGACAAGCACTGAATAACTTCTTTTTCACCTTGTTCAATTTCTGATCAAAAAATGTGATTAAGTCAGAGTTTGGAAAAGTCGTTGTTATTGCTGTTGTTATTGTTGTTTTGGATGGTGACTTTAGAGTTCCTAGCCAGCATAGCCATTGTAGCTGGGGGAGTCTGGGAGCTGTGGGTTTGTTTGTTTGTTTGTTTGTTCTTGGCTTGTTTGTTTTTTTAAACACCAAGGTTTCCAAAACTCAAAATTGAGGATTAGAACTGGAGGCTCCAACCCTCCAAGTACCACCAAAAATATCTACAACAGAAATTAAGATATCTATGAATCAGGTATTCCTGGGTTTTCCTTTATTTCTCAACGTATCATTACTGCTTGGTTAAATGGAATTTGAACAAATGCATGACAGTAAAAAGGGTTCACAGAAATGGCAACCATTGTTATATGCATATAGCTCTCCTCCATTTTTTGCAGACCAGGAGGACTGAACTTGCAAAGTTTTAAAGCATGCTGTATTAATAAAACAATATAACTGTACTGTTTTCTCCAACAGCTTGATGTGTTCTCAGTAATACCATTTGATGTCTTATACGTTGTATTTGGATTTAAAGCAATATTCAGAGCAAACCGGATGTGCAAGGTAAAATGAGATGATGTATTATTGCATTCATTTCTGGGACAGAGATTATGATGTGAGAATAGTTACTCGCTCACATTGCTGCGTAGCAGGGGATGGGGAAATAGATTTTCAAAGATAGGAAGCATAACAAAAAGTCAAATGTCTTTTGCTTGCATAACACAAAGATCTTATTTTTATAATGAGACCTCTGAATAAGTGGCTTTGAGCAGGCTTTTGGCTACTAATAGCAGTCAGAGTTCTAGGAGACATTCATTCTGTTAGTAGCTTCATTCAAAGTAGCTTTCTAGGAGTAATTTGCTAGCAAATGAATAATATTGTATTGTGATATATGCAGGTGTAATTGTGAGCTACACCTAGATATGTACTTTTTCAAACCATACAGAAGGAAGTATTCAGCATCTACATGTGTACTACATCACCCAGCCAGATGATCAACAGCTAGTAGGCTCTTGGCCCACAAACTGACTGCAGGGCTGTTCTTGAGCACAAATGGAGAAAGAAACAGCTTTACACTGGAAGAAGAGACTGTTATTTTCCCTTATTGTGCAAAAGCAGCTGAAATAAGCCTGGATGCAACCCTGCAGTGGATCAGTGGCTGGGAAGATAGCACTGTACCTGGTAGCTGCCTTCCCCCTGAGTCAAGCAACCAGGCAGAGGGAACAGCTTCAGGTGCCTGTCATAATAGAATCATGGAATCATAGCTGTAGAAGTGACCCCAAGAGTCATCCAGTCCAACCCCTGCTATGCAGGAAGACACAATCAAAGCACTCCTGACAGATGGCCATCCAGCCTCTGTTTAAAAATCTCCAAAGGAAGAGATTCTACTACAACATATAAGTATATTGACAGACAGTTACATTCCACCAGCATGCTGTAGGATCTGAGTGACTGTCCACACATCTGTCTGTACACAGTTCTTCTCAGGAGGCAGATAAATGCAATATCTTTCTCCTTTTTTAGAAAACAGAGACATCCCCTTTTAACACCACCTTCTACAAATTATTAGACCAACATTCTTAGTCCAGTACTATAGGAATAGTGAGTGCTATTGATTTAGCTCGGGGATGGGTACATTGTGGCCCATGGTCTGTATGCAGCCCCAGAATTTTTTTGGGGGCTCGGGGGGGGGGGGGGGAATACACCTTTTGCCCCCAAATACCTCTTTGGAGGCCAGGATGATATTCTGCCCTCCTGGGCCATTTTACTCCAAGAACAGTTTAAAAAAAGAAATTAAAAAAAAGGAAGAAAGAAAAAGGAAGTGACTTTTAAGTCACTTCCTATTGTAAAAAAAGGTCTCTTGGGGGGCCTAAAATTACTCAGAGGGACAAAAACATGGAGAAAATGCCCCCTAGTCTTTATTAGGGGAGCACCTTGAATCAACATTTGTGTTTTGGGCAGATGAATGCAGTGGAGAGGTGCAAACTTAATGGAGGACCAATGCAGGCCCCTAAATTTTGATAAATGCCTACCCTTGGGTTAACCTATTTGTGGGAAAGGGGGAAATGAATTAAACCATAATTAAATATAACTAGCTTTAACTATTTAACTATTTAAAATTTATTTCCAGATTAATTTATTAAGTCTCATCTGGGAAGGGAATAATTAATTTGCATGTAACCAGTTGTTATATGTAAAGCACGGCTCCCTCATAAATGAGTTTAGGATTTTAGCCTAAAAGCCATGCTGATTTTGTCCTATTGGAAAATGCCCACATGTGCAGTTGAAATGGGAACACATAGCCAGTCTAACTAGACACAATATAAAATGGTAATGTTGCATATATGGCTAGGGATTGATCCATCATTTCAGGCTGTGCACAGTGATGACAAATGCTTACAAAGAAACAAAGCTGGTTCCATAGTAAGGATCAATAGGAAAAGAAAGTGTCACAAAGCCATCCTAAAAGTGTATGATGCAACCACCGTTGAAATACTGTTTACATTTCTGATGAGTTCACCTTAGAAGGAATATTATAGAACAAAATATTTTAAAAGGCAGCCAAAATAATCAAGGGACAAGAGCAACTTTTCTTTGAGGAAACTTTGACCTGAGACAGACGGGCCAAAAGGGGCATGCCATTGCCGATACTAGAGTTCAGGAGTGCGCATTAACCACATGCTCCCAAACCCTAGCATGTAACAGTGGCAGCATCATGGTGGCATCCCATCCACACAGGCGCTGCCATCTTGATGTAAGGGATGCGCAGCGTATACAGGTCGCTGCACGTCGTTTATGTCACCGGCACGCCATTGGCATACCCGTGATGTGCGCCATGCGCCGTAAAAAGAACCCATTTTTTCCAGGTTCTTTTTACTCCGGAGGGACACCACACAATTTGGCTGTTGAAACCCCTCCAGAATTAAACAGACACCTCCAGCCCACCATTTTTGGGCAGTCTGTCTTGGTCCTTTATAAGGTTTGGGGCTTTTAATCTTAGCAAAGGGACAGAAGAGGTGTACAGTATAAAAAAAAGCATGATGTTGAACATCTTGATACTTCCTCTGTGATCACCAATTAGCAAACATTAATCCTCTTTTGCATTAGCCTCCCAGCCTGAGGCCGGCCATCAGCAGAGAACAATACACTGCAAAACACTCCTGCATTCCCAAGCTCACACAGTATATATACACCCAACTTTTTCCAGGCAAAGCATTCTCTGAAGATGCCAGCCACAAATGCTGGCGGAACGTCAGGAAGAAAGTTTTCTAGAACAGGGCCACATAGCCTGAAAAACCCACAAAAAACCATAAATATGTTATTGGTCAAAAAACACTATTTTCAGAAAGTAACTATTTTGAGCATGTGCACACAACTTGGATGTTGGGTAATTACTATTTCTTTGGAAGTGGTATGATTTCTGGAGTAGTTCTGGGTTTCGTTTCCCCCCTCTAAATTCATTCTGTTTATCCAAATTAATTTCCAATTAATGGTCTAAACAAGCCTTCTTCATTTGTAAGTTAGAAATGTAATTATCCAGACTGTTGCTTCTCTATTGAGAAAGCAATAACTTAGGAGCAGAAATAAGCCGAACTGAAAATTTTTCTCTGTCTCTGTGCAAGAAACTTTGGTTGAGTGAATAAAATATCACTGCCATTATAATTCATCAAGCACTGATCTGCTAAATGGTATCATCCATAACCCTGGGAGGAAAAAGTGATATTTAAAATGTCAAGTTGTTGAGCTTGTAGAGTTACCAGTTGTGCAAAGTGATGACTTTAAAATGGAACATTTAAAGATGGTCATAATATGGAAAGCAGTTTATGGTTTAAAAAAATACATTATTACAATTATATAAGTACTATAAAGATACAGTTGGGTTTTTTTTCTTTCTTGCTTTACATTCAGCATCTCACATTCTTTGAATTCAATGATCGGATAGAGGGGATCATGGATAAAGCATACATCTATAGGTATGTGCTTTATATACTCTAGTTTCATGTTGTGGTACCTTCACAAATATGTCAGCATTGTGAGTCTCTTACAGCAGATAAGGTGATTTTCTGCTCCCTTATTTGCTATCTGTAAAATAAGGAATCTACTTGAAAGGGATCTTGTGGAGGTGATTAAGGAGCTTATCCCATTAACAAATAAGTTGTCTTAATTCTTCCAGCTTGAATTTGGGGTCCGGGATGCCCCTGAATGTTATCATACCACTAGTCAGGATGCCACTGTCTGAATGCATCCCGGGTTGAAGCCTCACTCAGCCAGCCAATCTTTGAAGTCAAATGCTCCCCCACCTTGAAAAGGTTCTGACTGAGTGAGCCTTCAATCCAGGATGCATCTGGGCAGCAACATCCCAGCTAGATAGGCAGTGATTTAGATATGATAACATCCGGGGGTATCCCGGATCCTGAATTCAAGCCAGAAGAGATAAGCCTTTGTATTTGTTAATGGGATAAGCTCCTAAAACAAACCTGTATTGTTTGCTGTATTGTTCAGGTTAAGGAACTCCTGAATGAAAAAATCTGGATAAATACTAAATATTCATGCCCAAGGCATTAGTTCTAGGTGTGATATAATGGTGCCTGCATTACTGAGGTGCCTGCATTACTGAGGAAAAACATGACAAAAACTTACAAAACTCACAAATTCTGCTGGATCTTTTGTAAGTACTCTTAGCTAGTCAAAATGAATTTGCAAGCTGAGATGTCTTATGGGATGCATACCTCATCAGAGCCTGTTGTTCTGGTTATTATATGACACTGATTCATTTAGCCTTTGGAGAAGAAGCAAATAGATTATGAGATGGTTTTTTCTCGCTCACTCTGTCAGTATTAGTCATTGTTATAGTCACAGTGGGTGCATTGTTGCTATTGATCAAAACCATTGTTTCCTTAGGAAAAGCAAGCACAGAAATACATATTTCCCAGGAATTGCATAAACTTTTTTTCATTTTTCATTTGTTGTTTGTGTTCTGCAGAGTCATTCGAACAACTGGATACCTGTTGTTCATCTTACATTTGAATGCATGCATATATTATTGGGCTTCAACCTATGAAGGACTTGGCAGCACGAAATGGGTTTATGATGGCAAAGGAAACATGCAAGTTTTTCCTTCTTTTTTTTCTTTTTGCACCCTTCACTTCCACTGTGACAGAAAGCTCAACCTGCTAGCTTTGCCAACTTTTAGCATCATTGCTCCTGACTGGTGGTAATGAACAGGTCTAATTATGAAGAAGGCAGGCACCGGGAGTGATTTGTTTACCGCTTTGGCTTTTTATAGGTTTCTGAGTCAGGTCTAATTATTCACTTAATTAAACATTTACAAAGCACAAGTTTTACGAATTAAATGTAAGGTATGGGTCTGCACAAAAGAAACACTACCCTGCAAAAGCAAACAAGACACTTGGGATGGGTCAGAGGAGTAAAGTTACAACACATAATGTAAACTTCATACTGGAACAGAACCACTTATTTCCTTAAGAATTTCCACAGGGTCAGGTGCCCTATTTCCTTGTGAAGGACACATGTAAACATGATGGAAAGAAAAAGGAAAACCTCCAGTGGGTGTAGTCACTGTGCAATATAAAGAGCTGCATGAAGCAGCTGTGGAAGACGTATCAAGTCAACCACCAAAAACATGAAACATTATTATTTTATCATCCTCGTTCTCTTTATGATTGTTGACTTGTTGTAAAAATGACTCTCCGTATCTTATAATATTAAAATATAAAAGTGTTTAAAACAAGAATAAAAATATATCTATATGATAAAACCATAATCTTCTCTGAAGCAATGATATATGAGAGCCAGTTGGTGTAGTGGTTTGAGTCTTGGACTCAACTCTTAACTCTTTCCTCTAACAGTGAAACTCAATGAGTGACCCAAGGCATTAGTTACTGTCTCTCTCAACATAATCCTAGAAAGTTAAAGTGAGAAGAAAACACAAAACCATAGAACTGCAGATTTGGAAGGGACCTCAAGATTTACTGTCAGTGCAGGAAATCAAGTGCTAAAGTGTCTGTGGAAAGGATCAAGAAGTCTGGGAGAAGGCAGCCATGTAGACTGAAACTAGACAAGCCTTTCCTAAGGGCAGACAAATTTATCCATTTTGTTTCCTCCCATGTTCAGATGTTGTTACCTTCTGATCAAAACTGAACTGACAACAAAATTCTTACTCATACCTTTCTAGGGTTAGGCAAATCTGTTTTTTTTTTTAAGTTTATGAATTTTGTTAATTTCTGATTTTTTAAGAAAAGAAATGAAATTCTCACCCATCATTATCCTTCCAGTATGGACTGAAATAACTTTGTTCATGCTTAGATGTTTGCCTGACATGAGTTACTTTACTCATGTCAAAACACAGCTGTGTGGATGTTGCCTGAGCATTATCCTGCTCACATATTTGGCATTACCAGAGACAGGTTACTGAAAAGGACAGACAAAACACCTGACATTTTCTGACTTTTCAAAGGAGTCCTGTGTAACCAGTGTCATCTTTAGAATGAACTTTTAGAAAGAGACTATTTCCTTTAGAGTTTAATGGGGTGATAAATGTCTCTTGATGTGTTCATGAACACTTTAATATATCTGACATATTTTAAGGGATGATATCCAAAGGTATGACCACCAGAGGGTGAACCATGCTTTCTATTATTCTAGAGAACAGGGAGTAAGTCATGCATTACTCCATTTGTACAGAAACAACTTTGCAGCTAAGCAGTTTGCTCGCTGCGCCTGCTTTGTACAAAAATTATATTGGAAAACTGTACTTGTAAATTAATATTTTTTTAAAAAAAGGAATAATGTAAAATGCAAAAGTTTAAAATATCCTCAAAACAAAATCAAAAATAATAACAGTAAGGCAGTGGCAAACCTCCAACAACAACATTTTAATACTTTGTAATATTTTCAGGTATCTACGATGTTACTATTGGGCAGTTCGCACTTTAATTACTATTGGTGGACTTCCAGAACCAGTAACCATGTTTGAAATCATCTTTCAGCTTCTGAATTTTTTCTCAGGTGTCTTTGTATTCTCCAGTTTGATTGGTCAGGTAAACAATTACTTCTTAAGTCAACTTTTGATTTTAAAATGTTTCTTGTGATTAAGATTTGTGCATTAAAACTGATGTTAAGATATAAATAATTATCTTTATAATAGAGGAATGGGTACAAAAATATCTAATTCACCTTTCCTTAGCCTGGTGCCTTCCCAGTTATATTGGATTCATTCCCTCCAAAAAAGCATTGACTTTGGGAAGGCTAATCCAGACATTCCCATTCCCATACATTCAACAGAGATTTAAAACATAATTATTGCATAACTATTGCCTAGATAAATATAGATATAAATACAGATATAGATATTTCTCCATTCTTTGAGGGACCCACTCAGGAGCTCTTGGATGTTATAGATGAAGCTGCCTTGTAAAAAAGTTCAGGTTCAATCAATGATATCTCCAGTTGAAACGTTCAAGTAGCAGGGAGTATGACTCAGAATATACAATGCTAGGCTAAAGAGACAAAGCACCAGATTCACTGTTGGGCTGCTGTTCTGATCTGAAACTGGCTATACTTCTAGGCCTCCCCATAACTTTGTTAGGTACCAGAAACATACAGCTATTATAATATAAACTTTATTGCTGACAAATGATGCTGCAGATGGTCTATAGCAAAGGAAAGCCTTTAGCTGATGGGTTCCAGCCACTTCTTGCACCAAGTGGTAGAATCAGCACCTAAAAATTCTACCTGGACTATCCCAGGACCTACGTTCCAGATCACCATAGCTAGGTAACAGGTCCACTGGTTTATGGTGAGCCCCACTGAGGCAAGATGGAGTTCCAAGATTACATAGCACAGAACCAAAAGATTGAAGTATGGAGACATATAGAGCCACGTACAATGTTAGGGCCTTTCACACCACAAAACAGCATTATATTCCACTTTAACTTCCATGTTTTCATCATGTGGCATCATGGGGTTTCCATTTGTAGAGGCACCAGAACTCTCTGACCAAGAATTCTTAAATGTGTTGTTGTTGAATGCCTTCAAGTTGTTTCCGACAGACAGCGAGCCTAAGGCAGAACCTATCATGGGGTTTCCTTGGCAGAATTTGTTCAGAAGAGGTTTGCCAGTGCATTCCCCCTGAGACTGAGAGACTGTGACTTTCGTAAGGTCCCCATACCCCTCCCTAAACTGTAAATCCCCAGAAATTAAAATGGAATATAGTGTTATAATTGTGTCTGCTCTCAGCCTTGAACTGTCAAGGCTGAAGTGAAACTATCTAGCAGAGTCCATTAAACACAAAATCTGTCCTTCCATTTCACTGGCTAGCTGTTAGTTTCTGGCTATGCTACTGACAATGATTTAAAACACATCTGCCTTGTGGCAGAGGCCACACTGACCACAGCAGCTTTGAGTGTTTCTTTGACTATATACCCCATTTATATTGCATTATTTATACATGGGATTTACATCCTGTCTTTCTCCCAAAATTGGATTCAAGGCCCCATTTTCCAATATCAGGTGAACAAAGCAACTAGCTACTTATTTAAAATGTTATAATATGAACAATCTTAATCAGCCCCAAACACCCCCCCCAAAAAAATAGGATTTTTATCACACAGGAGGCATGCTTCCTCCTCCTGTCATTAAATTCTGTTAATAGGGCAATCAGGGGGAAATTATCCCACCCCTGTGCACTTCTCCTGTTCATTTCCCATCTATAAACAGTAATGGAGGCATCATTTGGTATTAACAGGAGTTTCCGTTGATACCAAATGATGCTTACAGATGGGACAAGAACAGGAGAAGTGCATGGGGATGTGATAATCTCTCCACCCCCCCCCCCCCGATCATGCTATTAACAGGATTTAATAGCAATTTAATTCTGAAAAAAGGATGCTTGCCTACTCCGTGTGATAATCTTCATAGTCAATGACAACTCTAGTTGGTTATTAAGTCTCAGCAAACTATGATAATGCAATATATAATAATAATGGTTGATATTTACAGATGCGGGATGTCATTGGAGCAGCAACAGCAGGGCAGAACTACTATCGTGCTTCTATGGATAACACTGTCTCATATATGAACACTTACACCATTCCAAAAATTGTTCAGAATCGTGTTCGAACTTGGTATGAGTATACATGGGATTCACAAGGAATGCTAGGTAAAATTCTGAAACAAATCTCTTCTTTCTCTTCCTCTTTGGGAGCATCAATATTTGAAAATAAAGTAGACATAGTCATCACTCCACCAGCTCAAATAATATAACTTTACTGTAAAAAACAACAACACACATATACACAAAGTAAACTGTATGTCTAATCTGTTCAGTAGTCTAAGATTTGGCATATTTGTATTACTTTCTCATTTTTAAAATATTTAAATTACATGTACTATCTATTAATGTAGCACCATATATAAAACATTTTTTTAAATTTTGTTTTTTGAAATTTTATAATTCTGTCTTGCAGATGAATCTGAATTACTGGAGCAGATGCCAGGAAAAATGCATCTAGCCATTGCAATCGATGTGAATTTTGCCATTGTCAATAAAGTTGACTTGTTCAAAGTAAGTAGATTTTTTGTGGAATCTTTTTTTTAAAAAAAAATTATTGAAAAGTTAAAATGGTACAATAGATTGTAAAATACATCTACTAGATGGACAGAAAAATAAGGAAACCTGTAAATGTGTAAGCATAAGAGAGGAGGAACATGTATTTTCTCAATTAATAGTGAGCCTGATCTAGCCTCCGTGCCAGATAGCCATGTGAGGTACTTACCTGAAGAGTGAGCTAAGGGGACATTGCAAATAGAGACATTGTTGTGCCCTGGCTGTTCCAACTAGGGTTTACAGGTTAGAGGCATCCCAGATCATGAGATTTTAAGGCCCAAATCCTGAAACCTGGGGTTCACACCCCAGATGAAGCCACAGGCTACAGGTCCTAGTGAGGTCATCAAGTGTGATACATTAAGCACCAACCATAGTTGCTCAGAATAGGTCATTTATATAACAAATGCCTAACACAGATGTAAAAATATTAGTCTGGTCGGAAATCCAGTTTTCCAAGCATGCATTTGATCAAGAAATGAAATCTCCATACTCTTCTGCATTTAACACCTTTGCAAGCTTTTTTGAAAAATACATATGATTTGTAGTCCAACTAAATAATGTTTTACAAGTTCTGTTTGCAACAGAAAACAGACTACAGTAGCTGTGTTAGCCAAGTGTTTTGAGACAATCCTCTCACACTGAGATCCCTCACCTTATCTTGGAGACTGAAGAGAGACCAGACCCTAGGCAATAGACCACTTCACCGTGGTTTCTGCCATTCACTCTTCAGCAGGGCCTTGCTGGTGAAATGTCTCCAAAATCAAGTAAACGTGGGGTGGGTAACCCCATTTATCCCCACACCATTGCAAAATACTCCATTGCTGGCAATTGCAGTGAATGAGATGGGCAGCTCTATTCCCCATGGTGTATTGGAGCTAATGGAGTTAACAATAGTCCAGGTGAAGTAATGAGCAAGGGAGTGCACATGTGACCAGGGCCCCCAACCCATGCACATACAGAGGCAACTGCATGTATAAAGTTTATAAAAGGCTAAGTATGCCTCCATTTCAGAATTAGTCCACTCACTCTGATTCCAGTCGTGACACACATGTCAAAAATCCATTTCCCCACCCCCTAAAAGACTGGAGTAGATGGGAGTTAGAAGATGAAATATCTGGAGGGTGAAACATACTCCACACCTAGCCTACAGATCAGCAAATTATACACCCAACTTCTGTGATCCAGTCATGAAGATTAGACTTAATCCTTTCTTTAAAATTACTATTTTTTGTCACTGCTGCAAAATATGAGTGAGCATTTTACCTAATATATCATTCAAATTATAGTAATTGTGTTTTTTTTCTTTAAACAGGGATGTGATACCCAAATGATATGTGACATGCTGTTGAGACTGAAATCCATTGTGTACTTACCTGGCGATTTTGTCTGTAAAAAGGTGATATTCGTGATTTCTCTTACAAATGCAAGAATAATGAGGGCATTAGAAGTGGAGTTCAGCTAAAGGTCATGAACAAAATTTGAAAACAATCTTGGGTGAATTACATATTATAAAAGTAATTACACTGCTCTGAGCAATCATAATAATATGTTCTCAGATTTCAAACTTGGTCCAGACAATATGGATTTTATTACTTATATGATCAATTTTTTTGTAATTAGAGCATGAATAACTGTTGTATTTAAACATGAGTTATCTATTGGCACACATCATTAGGCTTTGTTATTTAAGTGAAATGTTGCAGGCTCCACACTGCACGTAAGTGTATACACAGAGGGACATATGAGACTGAGCTCAACAGCTCTATGATTTACCATCTGAAATATCTGAGAAGCACAAATTAAATACTCTGTACCCTGCCAATAAATAATAAGCATCAATATTCATACTTGTTTTAATATCTAGCAGCTCAAAGTCTGCAGTTTTCTGACTGTGAGCCAAACTGTGTATCATGATTCTGTGTTGTGCTGGATTATCTACTTTTAAGTAGCACCTCTTGTTTGTAGGTGTGTGGGTATACAAGCAGTGCCAATCCAAACCAGGGCCATGGTATATGGATTTTACCTCTTACACCATGGTCTTGATGATAAATTGGCCTTCTCTGCTATTTGGCACGGCTTCCATTGAACTAAATGAAGTATTTTACCCACAGCAAATAGCAATTTGGGGAGGTTAATTTTCACTAGAATTGGAGAATGGTGGGAAAGTGTTAAAGCCTCAGTGTGCCACAAGTCCAGATCACAATTGCCACACACAGACTGCTACTAAAAAATATAAATCAGGCATGTGAAGTACTTGCTTAATGTCATATTTCATGTGACCCAGAGGTCAAGATACAATTTTAGCCTTGCCTATCTGTGCCTGAGATTCTCTGCATATCCCAAATTACTGTGTACAGCAAGGAAGTGGATCATGCAGCGTTCCAGATCTTCTTGGACTTTAACTCCGAGGCTTCTTCACCATTGGCAAAGCTGGCTAGCACTGCTGGGAACTGCAGTCCAATGTCTAGAGGGCCCCATGATTACCACCTCTGGTCTACAAAAAGGATACTCAGACCACTGGACCATACTAGCTATATAAAGGCTCCATTTTTATTGTGGTTTTTCTATTTTAACATACTAGATTACTTTGATTGGGGTACATATATCATAAGCTCAGACATTTCATTCCTATTTGTCCAGGTATAATTGGCTTCGTTTGGATGCTAATCAGCTTGCAAATGAGCTGGTAGATATGCAAGAAGCAGCAGATGCTTTGGTTGGCTGATTATTCTTGATTTCCCCTTTGAAATTATGCAAATGATACATTAGGAAAAATAATTAAAATGCTGATTTACTTTTGAATGTGCAGTGTTTCATTTGTTTGGGTTGCTGGTGCTGTGCTTGTCTTGGAGAATGCAAGAGGCAAGGTGAATTAAAGGGATACTAAAAGTAGCATCTATTCAGAGAGAATCTGCTCAGTGCATAAAAAGGAAGTTTATGAAGGTTAAAAGCTTTATTCTTCTTCCAAGTGAAACAGAAGCTAGAACCTTGAACACATTTTTTTAATCTAACAAATTCATCTGGTAGAAAATCCCAAATCCAGTTGTATATTGCACATGTTAAGTTTGAGACTTATTTACCTATTTGAGAGGTGACCCTTCTGTTTCTTGACAAATCAACGCATTTTCAAAATACAATGTTGAGCCCAGAAGCCGACAGTTCTTCATTTCTGAGGACAAAATAGCTATGCCAAATGCTGATTGGTTAGCTCTTGTAAAAATTAAAAATCCTTCCCAGTTCCCAAACTGGCAATACAGTACTGATTGAGTCTTCCATGGTGTGGCTCATCTCCCCAATAAACAACCAGGCAGATTGTTTGGCATGGGGTTGAGGGGTGGGTGGCAGAACTGCTGAATAGCACTGAAAATATAAAATTCTGCCTGTTTAAGGGACAACATTACCTTCTGTTGAAATCTGTTCAAAGAATGGCAATCAAGTAAAAAAAAAAAATCACTGAACCATGCAGGTGCTTGTATAAGTAAGAGGGACAACACATTTGTACCTTGGAGATGAAGCCTTGCTGCATTTTCTCCAAAACAGTTGATTCTCCTCCCATCTGTTGTTTCCCTCACTGATTATGTAAACCAAACAACATATGATGTAGAAGATTAGTGATTATGTCTCCCAACAATGAGTTATTTTCCTAAAAGAACCTGCAGAGGTAAGGGACTATTTATATCAGGCCATGTTTGCACACATTCCACTCTACAAATGCAAAATTTTCACTTCTTCAAAAACATCCCATTATTGTCTGCATACCACCACACATTGCTACATGAAATGCTGCTACAGGTGATGTAATCTCCAGAATGTGCAAAGTGTTTGACTTTAAGACAGCCACAAAGCTCACCAAGCTGGCAAGTGGAGCCTGTGCACCCGTTATGTTATTTTGCAAATCATCACAAAGGAGGTGAATGTTTTCTGGTGCATGTCCAGCTCAGGGGCTGAAGAGTTGGCTTCACTCCACAGTGACAGAAGAACAATGCAGTGGTTTGAATTTAAGTGAATTCTCTCATAGTATCATCCCATGATGCTTCAGCTGGGGTTGGGGGTCCATCCATCAGCAAGCAGGTTGTTTCGTGCCTATGCTTCATCTGTGCACTTGAGCTCTAACCAATAAAGTGGTGGCTATTTCATCCCAATGAGGTTTGAAATGCTGCTGGTTAATCCTAACTACAGCAGATCTACTGAATTAATTGTTGAATTGTAAGTCAACACATAAGTAAATCCAACTTATTTAATGGCTTTACACCACTCAGGACTAACAATATGATTTACACCAAGGTGTTATATGTTTGAGACCCAGCATGATACAATGGTTTGAGTGTTGGACTAGGACCCTGGGAGACCAGAATTCAAATACCCACTCAGCCATGGAAACCCACTTTGGGCAGGTCACAGTCTCTCAGATGCAGAGGAAGGCAATATCAACCCCCCTCTAAACAAATCTTGCCAAGAAAACCCCATGATAGGTTTGTCATAGGATCACCATAAGTTGGAAGCAACATGAAGGCACACAACAACAAGTTTTGTATTTTCTTCCACACCAACTTGGACTGCAAGATTATGAATGGATAAAAATGGAGCAACCCCATGTTCACCATCCCATACTTTCTTGGGATGTAGTCATATAATTGAAAACCTTTGTAAAAAGAAGTGAGGAAGCCCACATGGGAAGATACCATTCTTCTTGCTCTATTTATTGTGGCCATGGTCATCTTACCACACAATACAAAAAGTAGCTTCATCAGTGCTGGGGGTTCAATTTGGGGGAAATCCTTAGGTTGTGGGGAGGAAAGGCCTTTACCACCTTCCATTTAGGATAACATTCATCACCATCAGGCTACAATGAACCTCCAATGTTTTCTTCTGTGTGTGTGCATCTAGGGAGAAATTGGTCGAGAAATGTACATCATTAAACAAGGTGAGGTTCAAGTACTTGGGGGTCCTGATGGCACCAAAGTCCTGGTCACCTTGAGAGCGGGAGCTGTATTTGGAGAGATCAGGTATTCTTGTATTGCTTTGGATAAAATGTTTCATACAGTTGAACAAATCTAGAGCATCATTAAAAATATTGGAGCTGCACAATGTTGCTTCTATAATCACTGTGCAGAATTCAACGGCTTGTATCTATGAACAAGCCATCACAGTCTTAAATTGCTGCTAATAAGAGCTTCCACATCACTAAGACATTTTTCAATGGAGCCAATTCTCAAATTCAGCACTGTTAGTGATTAGGTTTAGAAAACTACATTTGCAATTCTAAACCTATTAACTAGAGAGTAAGCCTGAGTGGTCATAGTACATCTGAATAAACATGGGTGATATTGTGATGTATGTGTGTGGACCATCCCAGAGATAAAGATAATCCATGATAAACAGACAAGGAATGCTACTTCACCCCAAAATTTCCATATTTTCATGGATTGTCTTATAAGATCCCTTAAGAATGTTACATACGGCACTGACTTTCCTGGCTATTCTTTTGAGTGGTCCTCTTCCAGGGGAATCTGCTGGTGGATTATGCCCTCTGTCTTTGGGAAACTTTAGAACATGTGTTCATGGGCTGCCTGTTTGTAGACTAGTAGGAGAGGTTGGCATTTTGTTAAATACAACTGGCATATTCCCACTGCCAAAGGGTGGGCTGCAAGTAGAGGATAAAGTTAAACCTGGCACATTGCTGTTCACCTGTTTTCCAAAAGCAGATTAGAGTTACCAGCAGGAGATTAACACTAGCAGGATGGCAAATGGAACCGAACTGTGCTCCAGTTTATCACATGCAGTTAAACAACACCTGGATCCTGCACTACGTTGTCTTCTGGCAGGTTTTAGCAGAAAGAGCCTGGGCTACAAAATAGCATTTTTTCCCATAGTGATGCCAAGAAAATCCCGAGGGGAAATCTCAATCAGGGGGGCGGGGGAGACACAGAGGAAAACAGATTTCTAAAATTAAACCACCTTACTAGAATTTACAGACCAGGCTTTCAGGTCAATGATGTAGAAAATCCATGCCAGTTTGACTCTGTACTTTTAAGAAGCTATCCAGGGTGCTAAGATCTGTTGCAAAATAGTTCAGACTAAAACTTGGAGCAAATTAATGATCCACTGTTGCTATGTGGCATGAATATGCCCAAGTGGACAGCTGCATAAATTCATTATTGGTGAATATAACTCCCTCTCTGTATCCACTTTAGACATCAGTCCTTCATTCCCACTCCTGTTGTTTATTATGTTTTTTCCCTTCAAAATTTAAACAGAGAAAGTGTGCTATTATGATCTAAGCAAATTTGGCAAACTGTGACCAAAACTGGAGTGTTTTATTAAAAAATTATTAACACCAGCATCAAACCATTTCTGAACTTTTCTACAGGTTTCTGGAGTTTAATTTAAACTAAATTGCTCTTAAGGATAAATAAAGGCTAAGGATTGATCTGTGTAGCAGGACACTAAGCTCTATCCAGCCAAATTGAAGCACTTCTAGGACCCAGTTGTTTCAATAGAGAAGAGAAACACTTACTTTGATTGTAACCAGCAAAGTACTTCACTTCAGTTGGATAGTGCCCACTGTCTTTACTTGAATATTTATAAACCAAGCACAATCCAGCACTCTTTAGGCATCTGAAGGCCATAAAATAAATTATATTGTTTGTTACCTTTCCATCTTCCTAACCCATCCATCTTCCTTCCCAAGCAATGATTTTTAACACTCTAAGGAAATATATCAGAAAGCAGACAGGGGAAGTGGGGAGAGCATGCATATTTTTGTATATACAGCATCTGAGCACAAATATTTGTAGGTGAATAGCTGATTTTTTTTCTTGTTTCTATATTTCTAAATGGGTCTAACTAAATTCAAAATGCTATATTAATTAGCATTTACCACTTGAACGCTTGCGTTCATATACTCTTTTTTCGTCTTATATAAAAGAAGGTACATTTTTATAGACTGGTTTGCTGTGTAATCCTGACATTACTTACTTTTATAATTGGATTGTGCTACTTCTGGTGCCGTTCAGAACAGCTAGAAACCAACAGGAGCTTCACCCTTAACTTCAATGACACATCAAGTCAATAAATTTTATCTAGCAGGAGATAGAAACATAAGAAGTTGCCTTATACCAGGTCATATGGCTTGGTACTGTCTACTTGAGCTGACAGTAACTTTGCAAATCTTAAGCAGAGCCCTTCCGCATCACTTGATGCCTGATCCTGCCAAGGATTAAATGTGCAACCTTCTGCATACATAGTGAGGGGATGATGAGGGGCTGGAGAGAGCTGTTTACAACCTGTACTAATCCATAAACTTCATATATTTTTACTGAAGTACATTTAGTCCTATACTACATGAAATGGTGGTCAGTGGACCAGTGGCAATCTAACCATTGCCTGTCAGTCCATGGAAAGTTTCCAAGACAAATGGGCACAAATATGGTACTAGTTCCTGGAATAATTTTTTAAAAAAAAACAACATTTCCAGGACCTCATATCAGATAGTCTGAGAAGCACTGGTTTAATTCAGGGGTGGGCCCTTCAGATGTTGCTGAATTTCAGCTCCCAGCATTCTTCACCCAGCCACTTCCTCACCAATGGCTACACAGGCTAGAGATGCTGGAACTTGCAGTCCAGAAGCATCTGAAGTGCTACATGATTGCCATCCCTGATTTAGTCCTATTACATTGTTGGAAATATAGGAGACAAAATGATTAGGTACAGGTACTTCTGTTTAACTGGAATGTGGATGAGAGCCATACGGCATGAACGCTATAGGAAGCAGAAACAACAGTAGTATTGCAATAGTTTTTCTCCATTATCTTTTAAATTTTCTAACTAGTTAGTGCATACACATATTTTGATTTCCCACCCACATGCCTTATGCACCTTGCCACCCAGTGTCAAAAATAGTCTGGAGCTATAAAGACTATGTTTAGGTTCAGACACCATAGCTCAAAATGAAGACTGACCAGACCAATAGGCCATATGAAGTCAGAGAAAAGTACATAAGGTGGAGAATATAAATTTTCAAATGTTTAAAATTATGTCAGAAAGGTTTTGTAGAACATATGTTTTTCATATCAACAGAGGACAGGCCAGGAAGTTGCAGGTTTAATTTAAAATTTAGCAGCATACTTCAATTAGAATATCGAGCAATAGAGTAATCTGCTCCTAGAGCTGATCAGAAACTGAGAAGAATACCTCTTTTTGTTTTGTTTTTGCCATTTCAGCCTATTAGCAGCAAGTGGAGGAAATCGGCGGACAGCAAATGTTGTAGCCCATGGATTTGCCAATCTTTTTATTCTTGACAAGAAGACTTTGAATGAAATCTTGGTGCACTATCCTGACTCTGACAGGATTTTGAGGAAGAAGGGAAAGTGTGTCTCTATCTTATTGTTTATTGACACAACACAGTTAATAGCCATAATTCTGTTCTACAGATTCTGGTTTTATGATTTGATGCAGTTCTCTTTCAAAATTTGTTCAGAGGGGGTTTGAATTTCTCTGAGGCTGAGAGAGTGTTAGTTGACCAAGGTCACCCAGCAGGTTTCCATGTCCAAGTAGGGGGATTCAAACCCTGGTTTCCAGAGTTGTAGTTGTAGTCTAATACTAAAACCACTACACTATGCTGGCTCCCTTTGGTCTAATGTATCAGGATTTTTCTTAATTCTAATGCCTACATAACCTAGAAATTTTATTTTTCTGGACTGCAAATCTCAGAATCCTCTAGTCAACATGGCTAGTGATCATGTAATTTGGGGACTGTAGTCAGCAAATTAACTTTTCTAAAGTCTAACCAAGAAGGTTACATGCCAGGGCCCTACCCACACTAACTCTGGCACTGGAATTAATTTTTTTCAGATGTCTTGGAGGCAGTCAACGAATCAATTCAGTTTCCCCATATTATTTCTGGAGTAGTTTCAACAGGCTACATCAAACATTCATGAAAGTTTCTGCAAGAAATCACTGACATTTCCTAAATTAATTTTTTTTAAACAAATACTGGCTTGAAATATACCATGAAATAAAATGGCTATTGCTTAAAACTGAAAGAATGACGTCCCTGGGAGGGCAATAAATATGTGCATGTGTGCGCGCATGCGTGTGCATGTGCACATACATATGTGTAGTGGAGCATTAGTACTCCACGATCAAAAGCAGATTAATACTCAAGGAAGCAAGGCAGAATTATTTTGTTCCTAATAGAATTTTAATCGGATGGGAAGGGGAGCTATTCACTGCCCTGACCTCCTTGGAGGAAAGGGAGAATGAAACATAATAAATGAAATAAAATAATGGAAACAGAGGCTGAAGGTCAGACATAGTATAAAGCCTTGAGTCTGGAATAAAAGGCAATAGAAAATCTGTATAAATTTTACTGGCTGGCTGGGAAATGAATATCAGAAAAATTAACAGAAACTGGAAGAATAAATAAGAAGAGGCATGGCTGTTCTGGGAATCTTTAACACTATTTCACATGTTCCTTTTTCTCCTTCTCTTTCCATGATCCAGAGCTCTCATAAAGAAGACAGGCAAGCCTGTTGGAGGACCTGCCCCAACTGCAAAAGGCTTTTCCTTGCTCACACAGAAAATAGAACCTCCCAAGATGTTCCAAGCCTTGCTTGGTGGAAAAGGTGGTGGCATGGCTGCAGTTATCAAGATGAAGAGAGAACAGGTATTCACCAAGTCAGAAAAATTACAATGGGCAGTATGGACTGTAGAAGTAATAAGGGAGGAAAATATCTCAGGACTGTGCCCAGTTAAAGGAATATCTATCAATAAGGAATCTAGCTTTTGTAAGGGTTCTTCCCGATGAGGCTTTAGATTGATTGGAAAAGATATGATTTGGACTATAATTCCAAGAATCCCCAGCCAGCATGGCCTCTGGAAAGTCATTTTTCCCCTAAACTCATATCTTTTATTGTACAATTGCCATACTTTTTCATAGAATTTTACAGAGGGCCATCATTTAAATCATTTGGATTTTTTCTCCATTATTCTTTTGCTTTTCCTTGCATCATAATAAGCAAATCCATTAAAGAACTAAAGCCAAGATAGCTGCATAGTGCATCTGGAAGCACTCAAAGGTCTCGATCCTAATCTGAACTAGAATATACCTTTAATCTGTTAAGAATGTGTGAACAGGCATAGACACGTCTGCTGAATTTATGGCTATGTTAGGGAAAGTCTTAAAAGGAGATATAATTTAAAAAAAACATTCTGAATGAAGACAGTAGTCATTCATTTCTTTTCCATCCATGCTGTCATTCACTCTCTATAGAAAATAACAATGGTAGGGTTACCAGGAGAACAGCAACAGCTGAAGTCTCAGGGATTTGCAATGCTTCTACAGGAGGGGAGAAAAATCTTTAGGAAACTGGGGTTGAAAGAAGAGAAAAAGTGATTTTTGTTGTTATGTTGCTGTATAAAGCCTTGGTAGTTATGACCACACTTTCCAGGTTGGTGCCAGGGCTCACTGACTCAGTGAGAAAATACTTGCATATAAACTGTGTTAGTGCAATATTAGCAAATCAAAAAGCCAGGAGTAATGGAAGGGTAAAGGGAGAGAGAGCTCATAGTTCCATTTGGACCTGTAATGCTATTTGAAAGCAAGGCTAGAAGTAGAATGCCAGCATTGAAACCCATACACTTTCTAGCTGCAAACACCCTGGAGGGTTCAGTACAGGACTTAGAAAAAAACCTTCTGTGAGCCTTTTACAACATCCCAGCTGCCAAAGGAACCTAAGGCCTGAAAAAACTCCTGTCATATATCCCGTAGATAAGGCCTGCAGGCATTCTGTCCAATGCGATCTGGGGATAATTTATTTTACATATCTATATTGATCATTCACACTTTACAAAATTAACATTTCCCAAGATGGCTATAAAAATAAAACCACACACCAACAAAAAAGCACCATCACATATCTATTTAAAATGTATCAGAATAGAGACAAGCAGAATCAGCATTGTGTGTGGTCTGAATGTTGGACTAGGTCTCTGAGAGATCAGGGGTTCAAATCCCTGCTCAGCCATGGAAATCCACTGGGTGACATTGTGCAAGTGACCTCTCTCCTTCTTAGATAAAAGCAATGGCAAACCTACTCCAAATAAACCTTGCCAAGAAAATTTTTAGTTAGACCGATCTTAAGTCACATAAAAAACAAAAGAGCCTCCATAAAAGTTATCACAAAAAAATCTGCTGCAGTTTTTTTAAAGATCTTTAGCGCTCATTTAAAGGTTTTCAGAGCTCAGCTAAAAACAACTGGATTGACAGAGCTCCCTGAGAAGGGAATTTCTAGTAACTATGTTCAGGATTTCAGACTTTGACCTGAATCCTATTTTAATCCCAAAGAGAGAAGATCTATTAAATCAATGGAATTTAACTGTGTGTTGACTCCATTTAATAGTTGCTTTGGTGGATCTATTGTAGATTGAATTAATTAACAGAAGGCCTTATTGTACCTTTGCAGTTCTCTGAAATAGATCATCACTGCCTCAGATAGATAGGGTGTTGGACTGGGTCTTGGAAATGTTGGACAAGGTGTCTGACTTAAGAGTGTTGAATTGGGTCTTGGAAGGATCTAGTATTTACTTTGCCCTGCAATTTCAGTGGGTCACGTTGGCCCATCACTTTCTCCCAGCATTATCTATGTGTACTTGTTGTAAAGATAAAGTGGATAGGAGGAGAGTCACATACACTACCTTGGGTATACTGGACTACAGGCAGAATACAAGTGTAATGAATAAATACTTAGTATTTCCCACAGATATTAGACTGACCACTGTGGGAAAGAGGAAGCAGGACCATATGGACTCTTGGTCTGATTCAGTACAGCTGGTAATTTCTGCTACCTCAGATGGTAGTGAGATACTGAGGAATTAAATGGTACAATAAATATAGCTTCCCTTTTCACAATGAGTAGATAAATGTGACTCTTTTGAGTGGGCAAGTCATCATTTTGTGACCTTTCCCTTCCAAGTAGACCTCTGGGCATTGTGTGATCATTTATGTAGTCACTTAAGCCTGGTAGAGCTTCTGAAGGGGTCAAACCATAAAGAAATGCTATAAAGAAAAGCTATTCTTACTGGACTGCCCCATCCTTTCGTCTATGAACAAGAACTATGTCGTCTTCTTCATTTCCCATCATGCATCTTTATTTAATAATGCTTAACTGTTTTTGTTTCAGGAGGAAAAGGAAAGGGAAGAAGCAGCAAAGAGAGAAAAAGAAGAAAAGGAAAAGGCAGAAAAAGAAAAAAAGGAAAAGACGGGTTAATATTTGACTGTTTTTGTTTCAGGAAGAAAAAGAAAGGCAAGAACAGGAAAGGCAAGCAAAAGAAGAACAAGAAAGTAAAGAAAAGGAAGAAAAGGAAAAAGCAGAAAGGGGAAAAAAAGAAAAAAGCAAAGCAAAGCTTCAAATCAAACCAACAGAAGAAAAGCCGCCACCAGCTCCTGAGGGTCAAGCACCTCAAATGCAAGCTAAGTCAGTTGCCCATGAGGAAGAACCAGTTGCCAACTGCCAGCAGCCACCACCACTGCCATCATCATCACCACCTCCACCACCTCCTCCTCCTAAACCAACTCTGCTGAGAGGAATCACTGACCAGTCCCTTATCATTACCATGACTCCTTCCACCACACCTGGAGAAGGAGATATTCTTACCGTTGAAGTTAAAGAGAGGAAGTAAGCGTAACTGGCAAATTCTTGTGCCACAACCTATATCTGGGGCTGTGCATAAGGATGTCCAATTCAGCTTTCACAGCATCTGAGTTTTTCTCTTCTATAAAATTATAGCCATTTTCAGCCAGTCTTTGCACAGTCAAGGAATCCATGTGAAAGAGGGTTCATGGTGCAGCATTGTCACAGGTTCTGCCTCAAGTCATATGTGCATTCAGGGTAGCTGCTGAAAAAAACTGGGAGACTGCAACTGTACAATGTTGTACAAAGTCTACAAGAATAATTTTTGGGAAGCTTATGTGGGTCTGAACTGTACAAGTTGTTGGACCAGCTCTGTGAGCTTCAAGATTTTCCCACCTCTACACTATTCCATGTCACAAAAAGAGAAAGGACAAGGAGTCAAGGAGCCTTAGCTGTACTTGTGTGAATAGTTCCTGCATTATATATTATTATAATTTTATAAATAAGGGCTGAGATCCTACATCACATTTGTAATTATGTAAATTACAATTTTACATAATTTGTAAATGTAGTTATGAATGACCTATGAAATTGACTCCTGGAAGCTCTGATCATTACACCAGAGCTCGGAAATGAGAGGGAGTTAGCTACTTCATCCTCAAGTGCCCCATTTGCCCGCACCACAGTGCTCAGTTTCTCATGTTTAGGGTGGGTTTGGGATGGTATTTACTCTTCTGGCAATAATGCTGTGATCATGAATATGTAGCATAATAGAATATGGAATAGTTACAGGTCTGTCACCCGAGGTTACTTTACAGGTTTGTAATTCTATCTTGTCATTTAAAATGATCAAATTCTACATGTACATCATCAGAGTCATTCCAAGACAAGCTGCTGCCTGAGACAGCACTACAAATTCTGCTCCCCCCCCCTCGCAGCTCACCTATGTCAAAGCAATTTTGGCTGCATCTGCACTGAAGAAATAACCCAGCCTGACACTGCTTTAACTACTGTGGCTCAATGCTATGGAGTTTTGTGATTTGTAGTTTTGTGAGATATTTATCCCTCTCCGTCAGAGCAATCTGGTCCCACAACAAACTATAAATTCCAGGATTCCATAGTATGGAGCCATGGCAACTAAAGTGGTGTCTAGCTGCATTATTTCCTCAATGGAGATACACCCCTAGTCTCAAATAAGCCTGGAAATAAAACCACAATATGCACACCAACGAAGTCAGAAAAATATCAGTAAAGGTGCACAAATATATCAGTGTTTTTTTAAAAAAATTTTTAACATAAATCAACGCAAAGCATCAGATAACATGCACAAAGTTTAACTTAAGAGTCACCAAACTGGAGGTCTGAATTGAGCCTTATTCAGTTTGGTGAATCTTCACTTAAATGAGGCTTGCCTTCAGCATTTATATTTGTATGGTATTATGGAGTTACAGTTACATACATCTGATTCACAATCTAGACTTTAATTTCTGAAGAGAGTTTCAAAAAGGGTTTTTTACTGATTTATTTATAGCTTTTGATACTTGGCTTCTGCTACGGTTGTGATTAATGTCCAGCTGCTTTTTACTTATACATATCCGTAAATATCAATCCTTGTTATTTGGAACAAATCATGTGAAGCTGTCCCATTTGTGAAATGGCTGTTCATTTCTTTACAATATGGCTGTATATTTGACTGTTTGGCTATGTGTTGATTTGTTATTTTTACTGATAAATATATAGGCCTTTACTCATATTTTCCTGACTACATTGGTGTTCTAGTTTTTGAGTTAGGTTTTTGTTTGATTGAACTTGGTATAATAATGATTGCAAATTAAATAAAAATTTGTAGCCCTTTCACGAGACACAAAATCTGCTGCTTGAAGTAGCTATCTTCTTCTGCCCAATAAAATGGTACAGTGTCATTAAGTCAGCCTGATTTGTAGTTTTAACATGCTTATTATTCAGGTTTCATTTCAACCAAGTTGTTTGTGAAATAAATAATAATAATAATAATAATAATAATAATAATAATAATAGTTTTTATTTATATTTCCCACCTCTCTCTGCAGATTGAGGTGGGAGTACAACAGTAAATTTAAAATTACAGTTCAGTTAAAATTACAATTTATAGAAAATAAAGTCCATAAAAACACAACAATAAATCAATCCTATATAATATCCATATCAACAGCTAATGTCTGACAAACATGCTCAAAATGAAGTGTCTTCTTATAATTGTTATAGCAGATAGGGGGAATAGACTCGCCGGAAGAGATCAATGAAATAAAACTTTAGTAACAAGAAAGCAAGAAATTTTATTTGCATATAAAAATTCCGCAACAGATGCAATATAAAACAGGCAAGCACTAATCTGAATTCATACATTCAGGCCATCAAGATTTCATATACTGTTGTCTTTCAAATGCTTTCATGTAATAACAATGGAGAAAGGCAAGCACTTGACAGTTGTAATTCTTCATTCTGGCCTAATCTTTTTAGCAAATAAAGCAGTACCTGATAACGTGGTGGGGATATGGCTCAAATGCAGATTTCTGGGTGAGAATATGGCTCAAATATTGTTCCTTTACATTAGAATAATAGGGTAAGGCAGTTTAATGGGATACATTGCACATGTAGTTCTTCCACTTCATCTAGTGACTCCACTGTCCCTCAGATAAAGAGTTTTTTTCATATCTTCGATCCAAGATTGCTGGGAATCTTATATACTAAACCTTAGCATTGATTTTTGAAATCATTGATTTTTATCCATCCTGCTCTATGATAGGCTCCTACAGCCCAACATTTCATTCTTAGCTTCCCCTTGTCAAACCTGTTCCATCACAGTTTCCTCTAAACAGCATTTGTATGACCAATCAAGTTCATTTATCCCCTTGCTTGAAACCTCAACTCCTTTGAACCTCACTATACATGACATAGCTTGACCTAGGCCCCTTGCACGCTCCACTATTATAGCACTATCATTCCATTTCAACTGCCATGGCAACATCTCATGGAATCCTGGGGATTCTGTAGCTTGGTCACAGACAGTAGAGATCACTGGATGACAATTTTAACTACTGTTCCCTAAAATCCAGCCACAGGATTCTGTAGAATGTTTAACTATGATTCAGTTAAAGTAGAATCATATACACTATAACTACGTAGTGTTTCACACTGTTTCAGGCTGAACATAATCACCACACTTACCTTTTTTAGGACCATCACACACCTGGTGGTTCGGACAGCTTTATTTCAGGAAACAGCTAAGTCTCCATACGGTAGCTGGACTATAAATCTCTACATTCTTCACTACTGACTGTGCTGGTTGAGGCTTCTGGGGATTGCAGTCCAATAATACCTGCAGAGCCACCTACTCCTGTGCTACTTACTTAGTATACTGGCAGGCTTTATTCCCCTCCGCCTCACCACCACCCCTTCCTTCATCCCTTGACAGGTGTGTTCCTGACAGTCCCTCCTTCTCACCACCCTAATGGTAAATTTGAAGCAATACTAATTCAGCTGTGTTTAGCTAATCATACAGGATTTACAAACAACCTCATGTCTTAAGTCCTGTATGATTTGTACTGTAGGATGCAAAACACCCCTATGATCTATTTTACCAAAATATTTTAGGCCTCAGCAAAGTCCAGTTGCACCTCCGACATTTAAAAGGAGCTGAATAATTTTGCCTCAAAATACTATGCATAATGCAGTGTTAAACAGGGTACCTTCTTTTTCAGAATCAGTCATTTAACTTGCAGGTCAAGTAGAGAAGTCTCTTGCTTTCATTCTCTTGACCCTCCTGAAGTGTGACAAAATGCACTGCTGCCCCAGGATAATGAGGCTGAAGAGAAACATTTATTGAACAGAGCTTCAAAAAACTACTTTCTTATTCTAATTTCCAGAATCCCCAGTCAGAACTTCTATGTAGGTTTAGCTGTAAGAAAGTCCTGCTTATTTAAAAGGGCTTACTCCTGGGTAAACATACAGAGATTGCAATCTAATTCTTTCTGCCCAGATAATCATCAGATATGTGAAATATCTATACTGCTAAAAATGAGCAGATGGTTTTCAAGCTGTGAAATTCCCTATCAAGGAAAGCTAAGATGGTTAACTGTCTTGCCATACTACTGAAAAGTCTTATTCAGACCTTTGGCATTAAGATGTTTTGTAACCAGATTGGATGATATTCTTTCTTCCAGTGGTGTTTTTGATCTGATTTATGTTTTAATTATATTTATCTTATCATTGCTAGCCTTGTTGATTGCCATTAATTCTTTTTAGTTGCTTGATTAGAATATTAGCTGGGAGTCTTCTTTGTGAGCTACTCTTTAGGTGGAGAATGTAGTATGATTTTGTAAGAAATAAAAATTATTCACAAATATAGTTGGTTCTTCATGAATCGTGGCATGTGCTTGTCGAGAAACTTCTTGTCTGCATGAACTGAGTTTCCTGCAAGGGGGCAGAGTCCTGGCGGTGTCTGCTGTCGGATGAAAGACAGAAACTCGTACTCTGCTTGGCATAGAGAAATTGTGCTTTCTCGCACTGCCTTGGTTAAGCCTGACTTCCCGTGATGTTCTTTGCACCATTCAGACATGCCATCCAGTAGCTTATCCGGCTGGTTAATGATCAGGTTGGGCCCTTCTTCCAAGACGTTCTGGTCCGAATCCGTTATGAGGCAAGCCATCTCAATGATGTGGTCTTTCTCGATGTCCAGCCCCGTCATCTCCAAGTCCACCCAGACCATCTTTTGCCCCATGTGGGCCCCTTCCCCATTGGCTATGGCCACCCCGCTCAGCCACCGACACACCCAGCCTCCCAACACCGCCCTAGTTGGTTCTTTAAATCTAATAATAATAATAATAATTTTTATTTTTACCCCGCCTTTCCATGGAGATGATCAAGGCGGCTTACAAAGGTTAAAAACATTACAATACAGGATAAAACAGTTACAATATAAGGTTAAAAACATTGCTACAAGGAATAGGAACAGGAATCAATAAAATACACATGTCGAGGGCAAGAAAGGGGAAAAATCAATTTACGATAGTCCGGGGTCAAAAGGAAAAGGACAAGGGACAGACAAAGAACAATTAACTAAGGTGGGAAGGCCAACCGAAATAAATGCATTTTTAAATTTTTCTTAAAAGAAGCTAATGAAGCGGCGGAGCGGAGCTCTACAGGGAGCTTATTCCAAAGAGAAGGGGCAGCGATGGCAAAAGCCCTCTGTGAGGTCTTCACAAAATGTGACCTAGGGACCTCCAACAAATTTGTCCCGGATGTTTGAAGAGTGCGGGGCGGATTATATGGGGAGAGGCGGTCTTCCAAGTACCCTGGGCCCAAGCCATTTAGGGCTTTATAGGTCAAAACCAACACCTTGTATTGAGCTCGGAAGCGAATAGGTAGCCAGTGAAGATCTTTTAAAATGGGTGTTATATGGTCCGACCTGGAGCTACCAGCGACCAGTCTAGCTGCCATATTCTGCACCATTTGCAGCTTCCGGGTTTGGTACAAGGGTTGCCCCATGTAGAGCGCATTGCAGAAGTCCAATCGAGAGGTTACCAAAGCATGTACAACAGTTTCAAGGTCCCTACGGTTCAGGTAGGGACGCAGCTGGCGTATCAGTCGAAGCTGATAACAAGCATTCCTGACCGTCGCATCCACCTGAGATGTCAGCTGGAGCGACGAGTCAAGGAGTACACCCAAGCTGCGCACCGAGTCCTTCAAGGGTAGCGCGACCCCGTTCAGGACCGGATGACAAATCTCACCACCCGGAACTGGGGAACCTATCACCAGTACTTCCGTTTTCCCTGGATTCACACTGAGTTTGTTCTCCCTCATCCAGACCATTACCGACGCCAAGCAGGCATCTAGAGGAGAGATGCCGTCCTTAGTTACTGCATCAGTCGGAGACACAGAGACACAGAGAAAACTATTTGTGTGTCATCAGCGTACTGATAACACCGCGCCCCGTGTCTCCGGATGATCTCTCCCAGCGGTTTCATGTAGATGTTAAATAGCATAGGGGACAAAATCGCTCCCTGAGGGACACCAGATGTAAGGGCCCTCTTATTGGAGCGACAGTCCCCCAATAAAGAAATCTACCACACTTAATTATACCTTTTCATTTTCCCAAATGTCTCTGGACCACACAAGGCTTCAGAGACATTATTAGATTATTTTTAATTTTCAAAAAGGTAGATGGTTGGAACTCAGCAATTTACTTTGCAGCAGGCCTACTCACTTTCAAGTAGGAACACATCCTTTAAAGAAAAGGCACCTCACTATCATAACTGAAGAGGGCTCCTATGCCTTTAATGGTTATGCAGAAGCAGATTTCACCACATATTGTTTACCTAGTTGCATTATAAGCAATGCCTGCTGAAATCTTCCTTTTAGACAACCATAAACAGTACATTTTTCAATCTAGCAACTCTATACATAGATAGCGGGGAGGTGCATATGAGAAAGCTGGAGGAATGATCCTGGGGGAAAAAGGGAATACAAGGTTTTGTTGAATGTGTGCATTTTGCCAGAGGTGACCCTGAGAGAAAAATTGTAGTTTGAATTAGATTATCTAGGTTTGTCCTTTGTCACCCCATGGCAGCCATTTTATGATTAGCTAAATCAACATGAAAACCATTTTGTAGTTTTCAAATGAACTTTAATCCATTTGATGAAGCTGGACTATATGTGGCTCCTGATTTCATTTTTGTATATCACTAGCCAGTGACCAGAAAAATAGTCCCATTCTCAGCATGGCTTGATCAAACCAGCAGCAAACAGCTTGCAGCATATCTTTCAGAACATTTCCTTTGCTGCTTGACAACCAGTTCAGGAGTGGCATTTCGTTGCCTCTTTTGAGCCAGCAAGTAGCTGGATCGGGGCAGCAGTGTGAAGTTGCCACACCCTTGATCTAGCATTCACCCCTTTAGGGCAGCGTTCACCCCTTTAAGCCCTTATTCACCCTTCTCTGGATACATTCCAGTTTGCCAATATACTTCTTTTACTGTGGTGCCTAGAACTAGACATGGTATTCCAGATGAGGCCTTGCCAAAAGCAAAAGAGTAGTACTGCATTTTTTCACTCTGAACGCTAGACTCCTGTTGATGCAATCTAGAACAGGATAGGCTTTTTGACCATCACATCCCAAAGTTGACTCATGTAGCTTGTGGTCTACTGCGACCTTTAGATCCTTTTCACATGTGCTGTTATCAACAGGTGTCACTGTCCTGTAATTAAGCATTTCATTTTTCCTGCCTAAATGTAGTAGTTTACCATTTACCTCTGTTGAAATTCATTTTGTTATTTTGGTCCAGCTCAGGTCCTTTTGAATCCTGATCCTTTCCTCTGGGGTATTAACTACCCCTCCTAATTCAGTATCATTCAATAATTTGATAAACATGCTCTCTATTTTATGATCCTATTTTTCTTGCCTTTCTCCCAAATGGAACTCAAAGTTATTTATAAAGATACTGAACAGGGAGCCCAGGACAGCACGCTGTAGCACTTCACTAGTCTCCAGGATGAAGAACCACCATTGGTGAGACCCTCTTTGGGTTTGCTCCATCAACCAGCTACAAATCCAGCTAGTAAATTCAGACTGTGGAGCCCACATCTGACCAGCTTGTCTGCAATAATATTTTGGAGAACCTTGTCAAGAGCTTTATTGAAATCAAGATATACTACACCCATAGCACCCTCCCAATTGATCAAGCTTGTAGCTCTGTTAGTAACGAAGAGACAAAATTAAATTGCCTTGACTTGTTTTTGAGAAATATACATTGAGTAATCCCAGCATTCTTTTCTGAGTGCTCACAGAATATTTAACAATCTGTTCTAGAATCTTTCCTGCTACTGACATCAAGCTGACTGGTGGCTGATTGCTTGGGTTTTCTTGAAGACGTGGACATTTGTTTTTGAGAAACCCATGCTGGCTCTTAGTAATCACAGCATTTTTGTGACTAAGAGCCAATTTGTGTTCACTTATTCTCTTTCACGAACACCCACACACAATACACGTACACTTCTGTGTCTATCAGCAGAAAGGGGGGGGGGGGAGACTCATGCACAACTCTTGAAATCTTCCCCATGTAGCATAGGAAATTCTGCTTTGGGAAGTACAAATAGCTCTTGGAGAGCAACAAGATGGGAAAGAGTTTGTAATAGCTTTTTCCCACTAGAGTCATTTTCCTTATGTCCTTCCATCATGTCCCACTATTTCATTTAGAACAGCAAGCCTCCAGAGTAAGTTCCATTTATTCCTCTGCTTGGCTAATAAACCACTGCCAGCAGAAAGGTCAATTCATATCTAACTGACCTGTTTTAAATACAGTCTGCTGCTTTATGAGCCTTTTGTTTTAATGTCATCAGATTAGGGAGAGCATCCCAGGAACATGACATCAATTGCCTGACACTTCATATTCTTATTGGGAACTCCTGTGTATTAAATTGCAGCTGGCATCAAACTCCAGAAAAAAGTTACAACTGGGCAATTAGCATATTAGTGAACATATCTGAATATTTGCCTGATATAAATTAGGACCTTACAATTCTACCATCCAAAGAGATGTGTTGTGTCATTTGGAGGGTTATCAGCGATTTGGGCCAGGACATAAAGAATGCTACTCTCCTAATGACTTTTCAAGAAATTTCAATAATTATTTCATCTCTAGTGTCAAGCAAATATTAAGCACCCACTCCCAAAAAAGGAATTCAGAAATGGAAACCTGGAAAAGGAATTACAATAATCAGATACTGGACATCAGTGCATCTCAGGGTATCTGAAGTAAGGAAACTGACTCTCCCCTGAAACCCAGATATACCAGGGACTAGTCCCAAATTTGTGCCCACTGGATACAATTGTTTTTTTAAAAAAAATCTTTCCTAGAAATTTGATGTGGAGTGCCAGGCAATGACTCACTCACCTTTATGGTTCTAAGGACTAGCACACTGAGTACTACTGTACAGTGTCATGTAAACTTCTACTTGCTACATAGTTTTTAAAAATAATATGTGAAATAATATGTGAATAAATATATCAATAACTTGTTTTAAAAAGTTTATTCGCCATTCTAAAAGAAAATATTACACACTCAATCCCCCCCCCCCATTTTTCTGGAAAGATGAGTTGGGGGGGAAAAGAAAACACATTCCCCCCCCCCCCCAAAAAAAAAACCCCAGGCTTTTACACAATGATTGGTAGCCCACAAATAGCACCAACCTCCACGAATCTGTCCAGTCCCCTTATCAATTAATCACAAAGTCAAAATAAAGAGAAGTTAATTTCATAGTTTGAAATATAAGTCAACACTTGAAAATTCCTTATTTACAGAACATGAGAATTAGGAGATGCTGCTGCTAAGATTCATACTGACTGCTTCACGTTTCCATCCTTTCCCCAAATTATCATTTTTGCTGCTTGTCCTATAACAGATTAAGCCTGAACTGTTCTTGGAAGCCAAGACAACAAAACTAAGGCTGTAATAGTTTGGATACATCATGAGAAGACATGACTCACTAAAATGCTAGGAAAGGTAGAGGGCAGTAAAAAAAAAAGTTCATGGAAGAAAAATTAGAAGCTAAATTAATCTCTCAAAAATATTTGTCAAAATCCTGTTCTGTCATGAAAGTCAGAAATATATCTCCAAGGTGACAAAAGACAACATGACTAATAAGAGATATGTGCTACATTTAATACTTTGTGTTATATGGCACTAAGATAATGTCATATCAAAAGTCAACTTTATTGGCAAAGAACAAGGAATAGTATTATACAAGGAATAGTATACACTGGATACCAAAGGCTATATATAAAATACTTTTCTCAAGGCTGTATTTTAACTTTTAAAAATCAAGCAGAAAAAAACAATTTTCTTTTACTACAAAATACCAATTATCAAGTTCTACCACAAGGTGGCATAACTGTGTTGTCAGAAAACTCATGCAGAAGCACCAAAAGGAAAAAGGAAGAAAAACAGTATTTAATGTTATTTAAGTAAATATTCATTAATGTAAGGGGTTTTACTCCTGGAATATTGTTTATTTAGAAATGCTCAAAAGAGGAACACTGTTGTAGGTTTGATAGTAAATTATAAACTCTGCAGGAATTTATAGGTAGACCTTCCTATAACTGTGCTGCAGCTAGACTTTGTAGCTACAGCACAGTTACAGAATAGCCTATGAGATAACAAAAGGCACAGAAAAGATTAGATACCCAATACATGTACAGATGTATAAAGA
Source organism: Sceloporus undulatus (assembly GCF_019175285.1). Lineage (NCBI taxonomy): Eukaryota > Metazoa > Chordata > Lepidosauria > Squamata > Phrynosomatidae > Sceloporus > Sceloporus undulatus. The sequence goes on along the minus strand of NC_056525.1, from coordinate 214,668,380 downwards.
GATGTCTATAGAGAAACCTATAGATGCTTTCTCTCCCTCTACTAGTCTGAAAATAAATGTATGATACAACAAATGTGAAGATGGTTAATTTCAGACTTTATTTACAAATAGCATTTATAAATCTTGTTGGATTTAAAAACAAAATGAATAATAGCTATATTCAAATTCTCAAACATTTTGATTGCAAGCAAATTTTGAAAAAGGCTGCCCATAATCCAGTAAGATAATGATTACAAAACATCAGACATCACAACACACATTATGCACACTCCAGGGACCCAGTTTTGATTTGGTATTAACTGAGAAATCATGATCTAAATAATTAAGACAGCTATCTAAATATCTGTGAAATTTATGTTACATGAGCTGAAAATTCCCAGTAGGCAGTTAAGGAAGAAACATTTCAGTGTGGAATATTCCTAATCGAAACAACATTTTCTAAGATAGCAATAAATAGCTATTTTTTCACTGAATAAGTCAATAAGCCATTTATTGGACACATTCAAAAATTACCAACATAACAGACAGCTATTTAAACTGAACTGTATGAAGTTTGAAGGTAAATGATTCCAGTGACAGAGAAAAAACATGCATACTAGTCTTTATATCTCGTAAAGTTGCCCTTCCTAACTTGCAGATCTGGGATCTGTGCACTCAAATACCTGCGAAGGGGCAACCTCTGCTATTTCCAATGGTGCACGTGCCCGGGGGCGCACACCATTCAAGCCTATTAGGCTTAAATATGCGCAAGCCTCCATTTTTGCAGGGGTTTCGGAACGGATCCCTGCAAAAACAGAGGACCAACTATATTATTTAGCATAATTTTGTTTTTTTGCCATTTGGAACTCATCTTTATAATCTGTCCCATTACAAATTTCACAATACCTTTCAGACAGCTGAGCCCAACCCATTTCACTTGCATCATATGACGAAAAACAGAAATACTATATACACATCTGGGTTATTGACAATAATCTAAAAAAATAAAGTACAAATATGCAGAGAGGAGTTCCATTTGCATACTGATATTCCAGACTAACACAGCTATGTTTCTGAAATAAAGTACAAGAAATTGTTCCCATAATCAACCTTGAGCTACTGATCAATGTAGTTTTGAGACAAAGAAACACTGAAGGCAGATAAAATTCGAACACTAATTCCTCAGCAGTCGATAAAGTAAACAGGCAACAAAAAGTGATTACCAAAGGCACAGTGGATCCTGAATAACAAACAATAATCTAATTCATCTTTGTGAAAAAGAGGAAGCTATGATCATTCTGGGCCAGTTACAGTACAGCAGTGTTAACGTAACTGAAGCGTTTTGGAACTAACTAAACCAAGTTATTATAAATGCTTTTTAAAGTGTAAAGGTAATATGGATTCCTCAGCAGATAAAAGTCTAAACCCAATTATAAGTCTCACCTAGAATAGGCCCAGTGAATTAATGGATATTTTTAGGCCAGAGATCCCAATTTGTATATGTAGCATAGAACTGAAAAAAACATTCTCCATGGGAGAGGGCTACTCCTTATTGGCACATGCAGAGCTTTCTGTTGTCACTTTACAGTTACATTCCTCAACAGACAATTGGTTTTATAAAATAATACAATAAAACTCTAATCATACTTATATCCTCTAAAATATACAAAATAGAGAGGTACCAAATGATGGCAATGTTAGAAGATATGTAAATGGCTTACCTTGATTTAAAACAATATAATTGCAAGGCTACTTCAATCCCACAACATACTAATTTTTATATTATTTACTTGTTCAAGGTGCAAGTGTTCAGATACAGCACAGAAGAACAACATACAAGGCACTAGGGGCAAAATAAAGACAGATATGGTACTTTTTAAAAGCTTGAGCCTTGCCATGGTCTTGATGCCTCTTTACAAGTGATTGCATATTTCATACTAAGCCTATGCAAGCCAAAATTCTGTTAGGTAAGAGATCAAACAGCAGCAACGACCATTTCAAAGGCATCAAAGCCCTGTGCTGTGTTCTCCACTTATCACTATTACTGTGCTTTGTTCATGCACCACAGTGAAGGAACTAGAAGAGCTGATGATGTGGCTAAAAACAACTGCTCTGCTTTTCCCAAAATTTCCGTAGCCTGCCTGAATTACGTTTTCAGTTCCACCTGCAATGGACTGTTAGACACAATGACATCTTTGGCAACAGATAATAAAAATGAGCAAGACTATCTTAACAATATATATTTTATGCAATACAGTTCACTGATACTGGTGAGGCAAGTGGTACAGGGACTCCCCACCTGAGCAAACAAGGCTGTCCTCCCCTGTTCAACTCTCCTCTGGTTTTGCTTCACGCTTCTTTGGAGGCTGGAGTTTGAATGTGCTGAAATAGTTCACCACTTGCTGTGGCACTTCTGCCAGGACACTTTGAGCCAGAGCTTCCTTGGGAGCCTTATTCAAAAGAGAGAGTCAGAAATCAGACTATGAACACATATAATTAAATTCCTGCTGATTGGGAAGATCACTTCATGTCTCATTTTCCTGAGGATACATATTAGCATCAGCAGGGAATGTACAGTATTTGCTCATTTGGATTAGCATTACAGTACTGTGAATGAACTAGTTCTTACCTACTCTACTGAAAAGTTGGTTGGCTTTATGTGAATAAAGATAGCTTACAGTGTGGTTTCCAAATCACTAGGATAAGAATATCAAGAGATATTAACGTTCATGTAATTCCTATAAAAAGTGCACAAACACAATATATAAAGTAAAAAGTGCCATGTTTACATATTTTAAGATGCAAGCAGGAGACACTAACTGTATGTCATTTTCTTTAGCAAGTGAATCCAATTATTATACAAAGAGGCAAAGTATTAAGAAGTAAGTTAATGTACAACCCACAATGATAAAGCATTCTATATAAGGAGCAAATATTTTTGCTCTTTCTTGCTATTTAACAGTTTACCTAATCAAATAATGGAAGATAAGGAACACTGATGACCTAACTGTCATCTGCCGGCCTGAGAGGGAGTTCACCAGGCAAGTCCAGCTCCATCAGGACTAGCCTGGAAGAAGGAATAACCCTCCCTCCAATCCATCTGCCTTGGTCCAGGCCTCAGAGGGAGAGAAGAACCACTGGACCTCATCCCCTTTCCCTCCATCATTCCCTTCTCCTTTTGTTTCGTGTCTTTTAGATTGTAAGCCTGAGGGCAGGGAACTGTCTGATTAAAAATAATAATTGTAAGCCGCCCTGAGAGCCATTAGGGCTGAAGGGCGGGGTATAAATACCTAAATAAATAAATAAAAAATAATTTCGCTTTTTGGTAGGGAATGAAAAATATGAGCATAAAGTGTGTAGACCTGGCATTTTTTATTTTTATTCTGGCCGCAGCCTTTTCCTAGAAACAACAACAAAGAATACTTCCTTGTTCCTCATTATATTCCATCATATGCATACAATTTCCTTCTCCACAAAGCAGTGCCTATATATTTAGACCTGTAGTCACTGTTTCTCCAGGGAGTACAACTGAATTACTTCAACTGCAATCCTGCATAAAGCTGTTGCCAAAATTCATTTATCCTTGGACAGCAAATATGTCAGGAGTCCCAAAATCTCATGTTAGAACCTCTGTTCTAATAATATCCAAATAATATTATTTAATAACTCCATTGGGCCTAGCCTGAAAAGAAGAAGGCCCTCCCTCTATCCACCATCATCCAGAGGGAGATATGGGCAGACGAACTCCAGGCCTTGCCTGAAAAAGAAGAAGGGCCCTCCCTCCAGTCCATCTGCCACAGTCCAAGCCTCAGAGGGAGAGAAGGTTTTTTGGACTTTCTCCCTTCTCCACTTCCATTCCCTTCTCGTTTTGTGTCTTGTCTTTTTAGATTGTAAGCCTGAGGGCAGGGAAATGTCTAATTTAAAACAATGTAAGCTGCTCTGATAGCCTTTTGGCTGAAGAGCAGGGTATAAATACTATAAATAAAATAAATAAAAATAAATATCCATATAATATTACTTAATCAAGACTTGAAAAAAAGAGATGCCTGACCAAAATTAACTGTAATAGCAGAAATAGTACATACGTTCTGGAACTGTCGAAATGGAACAAATTGGACAATGTCTCTCATAGCAGCCTCTCCCGAAAGAGATCTCAGAGCTCCACTATCACTGTCAAGGAACTCCATGGCACTGAAATCAGCTCCTCCAACACCAACAATGATAATGGACATGGGAAGTTTGGCAGCATTAACGATGGCAGATCTGGTTTCATCTAGGTCTGTTATCACACCATCAGTGATTATCAGGAGCACAAAATAATTCTGTTGAACAAATGCACACTTTAATAAAACGAGCAAGAGGAGAAGTACATACTTGGATTATAGCTGGAGCTGGCACCAACTGATAAAAAACATGAAGATTAAAAGGATAAAGTATTTTCTTTTGAGTCACATATTCATCAGGAGAACAATATTTGTGCAAAGCCAGATCAACTCTTTGAGAATATAAACTTCCAAAACAGCATTCTTTGCTTCCCATCAAAATCCATGGAACTGAAGCTGCCATAGGAGACATATTAATAAAGTGAAAACTTAAGGTTGCCTCCATAAGAATCCTTGCCTTGGTAACCAGACAAATTTTGTGTTTGCTATAAACCTAATCTCCAAGTGAAAAGTGCTTTTTAAGCCCCAATTAAGCAGAAATGGCCCACAAGTAACCAGTTTAGGGATGGAAGACAGAATTAAGAAGTACTCGTCTTCTAAATAATATTACTTGCAAGTGATACGAAATCTTGAAAATGCTATCCGAAAAACCTCTGCAGATTCTGAATCTCATCTTTAATGGTGCTTGGATGAGATGTATGTGAAAAACATCTTTTTAAATTAGTTTTCTAATGACCAATTTTCAAGATGTTTTACCATATTACTGTGGTCAGCCCTACTGTGAAACATAATCATTCCCTTTTCAAAAATGTGAAACTAGAGATCTGGTAACTGGGTTAACAGATAGCACAGGCAAGATAGGAACTCACTCTCCAGCCACTGGGGACTAGTATTACTAAGCACTGCCAGTAAGGCAGATACAGCCCCGGCCAGCCAACTAGGGCCCTTCCCAGGTCCCAGGGGCTTCTGGGAAGGTGCTGGAGCCAGGAGCTGCAGCAGCTCCCAGAGCCCCCTCCCCCGTGACTGAAAACTGGGCAGCCTGGTAAGTTGAGTGGCCACACTAAAGAATGAACCCATATAGCAGCACTGAGGTACTTACTGAGGCTGTTTGTTGCTGTGTAGCAGCTGCAGCAAATCTTGCCACATGATTTATTATTGGAGAAAAGTTGGTAGGCCCGTACAATCTTACTTGAGGAAGGCAGACCCGGTATGCATCCACGACACCTTGAATTCCTGAGGAGAATAAATGGATACATCTCATTACTTTTTAATATCTCAATCTTTCTCATAGCTTTATGGACCTCTTTTTATGGAATGAAGCCTCAATGCACATTTATATTTTTAAAGGACTGTACTTATAAGCAAAGACTGAGACCCATGGCACTTGTCAGGACTGGAAAGTAACCAGAGTAGTTCATCAAACAGTGACTGGGGGCGGGGGGGTAATTTTGTTGGCAACACACAAAGAACAGCAACTACAACTAAATGTCTTTAAGGGGAAACCACCAATTATCTGCCTTAGAAGTAATTTCTTCTAGATTGGTAGCGATTCCAAAACCTGAGAATACAGGGGTAAGGTTATTACTGCTACCTAAAGTATCTCAAGTGGATAGCACCATAGGCCCTTGTTTCAATTACCTTTTGTGTTATCACATTTTAATAGAAAGAACAAGTGTCGAGTTCACAGGGAAAAAAATCACAGGAAGAAATCATAACATACCCAATGCCTGAGGAGTCTCTTATTTATCACACTTTATTAGATCAATATATTTTATAATTATTCTACAAATAATTTCTTCCCATATTTTGAGGGGAACCTTTTGCTGCTAATCTTTCTTGGGCTAATGAGGTACAGGCAGTTTTGATCTGAAAGATTTATTTCTCTACCTGACCTGTACTAGACTTTTTCCAGTTATGCAGTATTAATGGTGGCAGCTTAAAAATCCACATTCAACTGATTACAAGGTTGCCATCTTTGTCATCAGTAACACTAAAAATATACAAACATCCTTAAAGATTTTATCCTAAACATTTATAACTTACCACTGCAGAATGGATTTGATGGGTTAAAGTTTAATGGAAACTCATGTGACACCTGTGAATACGTGGAAAATATGCAAAATGTTTTAATAGTTTCATTCCTGATCAAGTTGCTGTCTTTCAAATCATTTCATTTTGTACTCATTCTCCTCATTTAATGAACTTTTAGTTGGTTTAATTAGTTGGTTTTAGGTTATATAATCTTCCTAAATACAGCAAGTATTTACCTGCCATGACGGAGGGATTTGAGCACCAAATCCAAAAGCTGGGAACATTTTATCCCTGTAAAAACAATTTAGAGGAAATGATTATGAAAAATTTCACATTTTCACAGCCATCCTTCACCAAAGATGTAAATTTGTTTCAACTGCTGTTATTAAATACTCAGGCTATTTTCCAGAACAGTACTTAAATGGCTTATGTTCATCTTAGCAAGGAAGTCACAGTTTACAATAGCTTGAATCCTAATATAAGTTAACTGAATTTGCAATCCCTTAACACCTTATTTGCGGCAATCTTTGTTGAATTCAATGCAACTTACCTCTGAGTAGACATATACAGGATTGCATGGTTAAAAAAAAGGAAAGCTTCTCCTCACATCCTTTCTTTCTTCCCATAGCCATCCCCTGCCCCCCCTTCCTAATCTCTGGAGAGGATAGATAGCAAATACCTGAAGACAAGATGGGGGGGGGAACGACGACAGACAAACAAACAAACAAGCCACCTTTTCTTCTGTAACCTTTGCTGAAATATATCAGGATCTCAGCCTATATATTAAAACACTGACAGTTCCGTATTTAGTTGTACTCATACCATCTTATTGAAGCAGAGGGTAGAAGCAGAGGGGATACAAAAGGTAGCCCAAATACTAAATCATTACTGCAAAAATTAAAAGTAAAAATTATCCAGATCATCATTCTGACATGTACTGGCATTTCATCCAATTAGGCAAGGTTAATGGTGACAGTTCATCAAAACCCTAAAATGGCAGCCGCCACAATTCATAGCCCACCCACCACCCACAAAAAACAAAACAAAAATCCACAGTCATCAAGCTATTAAGTGCAGCCAGCTTGTAGCCCTGAGGAAAAGCATAATTGCCCCCTTTTCTCAGTTTGCCTTCTGACATTCAGACATGCCATTGAGTTTCACCCAGATGTCTGCCATGTCTCTCTTTTATGCCCCACAGTTGTGGGAAAGCAGCAGCTGTCCTCTTCCTCTCATCAGAACATCATTGAGCTAGCTCATTTCACATTAAATAAATCTGGCTGGCAGCTGAGGATTTTTGCTTAATCAAGAAACATAATTCTTGGGCATTGTTTCCTAGAACCAGTAGCTTTCCCAGTAGGGAACAAAGTAACCCAATGAGGTACACATACATGCCCTGCAGTACTTAGAAAGTCACTGAAGTGCTCTAACTTTGGCACATACTGGTTCAAGGGCTTTTGGATTTAATCAAAAGCAATAATATAAAAAATAACAGCTGACTACACTAGCGAAATCTGAGACCTGATAGAAGATTGCCTACAATTTTCTAAGTATTGCATATACTCGTGATGACCTCAGCAGTACCCTCCTCAAGCTGAATCAACAATGAATTTTACACAATGATGTACAAATATAAATCATAAATGAATTAATCATATGCCTACACTGTTCTCTGTGCAGGTATATGCCTTTTCTCTTTTGCTTATATCTCAAAACTAGTACACACATTTTTTCCCACACCATTTACAATAGAGCAGTGGTTCTCAACTTGTGAGTCGCAACTCCTTTGGGGGTCAAACGATCCTTTCACAGGGGCTGCCTAAGACCATCGGAAAACACGTTTCTGATGGTCTTAGGAACCAACACACCACAATTTTATGGTTGGGGGTCACCACAACATGAGGAACTGTATCAAACTGTTGCGGCATTAGGAAGGTTGAGAACCACTGCTAGATGTAAGCTCTAGTGGCTTACTGAGATTATTTTTAAATTTCAAGCCAGCAGTGAGAAATGGACTTCACCTAAAGGTCAATGTAGCATCCTGTTGGCAAAGCACCCAAAGGTTAAAATGTAATTAACCCAATCCAAAGGAGCACCTGTGAAAGCAGCTGGGTTGCAAGTCCTTTATTAAAACCTACAACCCTATTTGGCAGGAAAGGAGACTGAATTCAAACCCCTTCTCTGTAATGAATAGCCAATATCTAGGATTTTATTTTTTTATTATAAAGAACCTGGTCATTAGGGCAGAGAATGAAATCATGTTTACTACACTGTGTTGCTCATGAAATTTCCCAGACACTTGAGAATTTACATGTAGAAATCTGTTTCAGCATACGAAATGGAAAAAAGCAAATGTATGCAGAACTTCTCAACATGCACAATACAGAAAGGTTGTCTGTAGATGCCTAGGCAATTTGTTTTACAGAATGGCTCCAGAATATAGTAATAAACACAATGCCTGACCAGTTGTTCATCCTTAATGTATTTGTCAGTGTAATTACTCCAATGCCATATTCATTAATTAATTGGCATAACAAAATCATTAGGATAGATTTGCATTTTTCACTGAGAGGATACATCAGTGGTACACATTTAAATGCTAGCCAAACATTTAAATGTAGCCATTACACTAGATACAAACCAGGACCCTAATTTCCTGTCTTAGATTGGGAGGAAGGGATGGGGAAAGAAGGGGAAATAGGTGAGAAGAAATGTTTTAAAAATTATTTTCCAAACCCTCTACATTATCATGTCATAATTCTGATCATTTGTTATTTTTTGATCAACAACTTGAGAACAATACTAGCAGAGAATCTTACGCATCATAGTCCTGGATGACCATCCCCACAGACCAAATGGCAGTCAAGTATTCATTCACTCCATTAGGACTGATGTAATGCAGGGAGTCTGGAGAACGAGGATCTCCATTAGAGCCAGTAAAGTCAATGCCAACCTGTCAACAGAAATATATTACTGGAATGAAAATTATTTTGCCCTTCGTGCATAGTATAGCCTAAATCAAAAGGAAAGTCTTAGTGCAGTAAAAAATGTGGAGTTTCTTCCTTTAAAAAGTTACTCTAAAGCAGTGGTTCACAAACTTTGGTTCTCCAGGTGTTTTGGACTCCCATGTGCCCTAGCCAGCTTATCTAACAGTCAGGAATTCTGAGAGCTGAAGTCTGAAATATCTAGAGAATCAGTTTGGGAACCACTGCTCTAAAGCATCAGAACTACATGTAGTATTGCTATTTAAAACCCGAAACATATATGAGCAGTATGAAAACTACAAACTGAGATCTCTCCCCTGTTCCATGAAGTTCTCTGTCAGGGTTGGGAGAACCCTCCTAGAATACATTTCAGTCATGCTGACTTTACAAGATGGTTGTGATGATAAAATGGGAAAGGCAAATAACCATGTATGTTTGCCTAATTTTTTTCCAGGGGAAATAGTGGAATAAAAACTAAGATGCAGATTTGCCCATTCTTACTCCATCTGTGACTTCCCCAGATTTACCCCTTCCCCATTACAGAGTATGTAACTTTGCTCCAAGCAACATTTCCTGTACAAACCAATGTGAAAAGAAGCAGGAGATCCTCCTTGGCTGCACATTTCTTAGTTAGTTTCCAGGGTACCAGTTTTATTTGTGACTATGGCTAGAAATCTGTTGGTGTCTTATGTATATATAAGTTTCCTGTAGCAGCAGTTGGGCATCCCCCACCCCCCATGTGGGACACGTGCATTCAGTTCAGAAGCAGAATAGCACATGTGGATGTGACTGCACATACAGATGTGCATGAGACACAATTGGATGAACATCTGAGTGTGCATTCAATTTCACAATTCAATGCAAGGATTGCACACCATAATCAATGTGCAACTCCGTGTGCAGAGATTTGCACTGCACTACCCAAATGTAAGATCTGACTCCTGATTTGTAAGGATGTTATCAGAGTCCCTCTGCACTGCTTCTTCTCAACTGGATAGGATCCCCTCCTCTCCTGAGAAAAATCTATTTAGCTTACTTACAGTAAAATTCAGCTGGCAGCCTCCCATGATGTAGTCAAGGAAAGTACATTCCATAATAATCTGCAGAACAAGCAATCAAATGCTCAATGATGCAATCCAAGTCATAAACCAATTAATCATTTTTTCAGAAGCTAGCATCATTCTCTTCAGGAGGAGTGGACAACTATCCAAGGTCTATGGGCTGCACATACTCTTTACTGGACTGCACAAAGCCACATCTGTTAATTTTGTCTCGCTTTATTCCAGTTTACTTCCTGCTCTTAAAAAAATCTCTACTAGGTTGCAAGACCTGAACTGGTCTGTTGATAACTAGGGCTCATGAAGATATCTCATTCATAGGGGTTTCAAAAGTCAAAGCCAACCTGACAGCAAGTAACAACAAAAACCTAAATAATCCTCCTCTCATCATGGTGAAAATTGCCCCCACCTCCTAGAGTAAACAGGAGACATTCCAGGTTTTAAAAACACAACCTCCCCAAAAATTTGGTGTGAAGGGCAAAAGCCTTATATAACATACAGAGCACATTTTTTACCATCCTTGTGTTATAGACATACTGAGCCTTTCCAAATATAAACAGAATTAAACATGATGTTACTGTATAATGCTGAACAAGGAGATGTGTTATTAATCCCATTGTGCATCATGTTTGGTTCCTAAATTATACAAAATAATTACTTCACTGCATTTTGTACATACACATTCAAACATCCCTGTACTGACTAATCATTCAACCAAAAAAAAAACCCTATGCATTTATTACAATATTTATATCTTGCCCTACATTCAAAAATCTCAGTGACATAAAATAAAATAAAATTTTAAGACAATTAAAAATATCAATACTAATACCCCCTAAAATGTATTAAATAATGTATACCTTAAAACAAGACAATTTAAAATAATATAGTTGTGTACATGAATAGAAATGAATATTATAATGACTTGTTGGATGGGTTGAATAAGCAGAATCAAAGTTACTGAATTAGACACTTACAGAAGGGTGAAAACAATGTTTATACAAGTGGTAGCAGGCTTGTGCTAGCAAAATGACATCTCTGGATTCAAGCTTTCATTTTTCCCACAACTAGCACTGATATACAGTGGACCTTTGTTATATGATGGAGTTTGGATCCAAGATCCCCAGTGTATAACAAAATCCATGTATGCTCAAGTCCCATTAAATATAGCAAAATGGTGTCCCTTATAAAAAATGGAAAATCAAGGTTTGATATTTGAAATTTATACTTTTTTTGAACATTTTCAAACCATGTATGCTTCACAGAATCGTAGAGTTGGAAGAGACAACAAGGGCCATCCAGTCCAACCCCCTGGCATGCAGGAAATCTCAATCAAAGCATCCCTGACTGATGGCCATCCAGCCACTGTTTAAAGATCTCCAAGGAGGGAGATTCCACCACACTCCGAGGGAATGTGTTCCACTGTCAAACAGCCCTTACTGTCAGGACGTTCCTCCTAATGTTGAGGTGGAATCTCTTTTCCTGGAGTTTGCATCCAATGTTCTGGGTCCTGTTCTCTGGAGCAGCAGAAAACAAGCTTAGTCCCTTCTCAATATGACATCCTTCAAATATTTAAACAGGGCTATCATATCACCTCTTAACCTACTCTTCTCCAAGCTAAACATCCCCAGCTCTCTAAGGCATTCCTCATAGAACATGGTTTCCAGACCCTTCATCATTTTAGTCACCCTCCTTTGGACACACTCCAGTTTCTCAATGTCTTTTTGAATTGTGGTGCCCAGAACTGGACACAATATTCCAGGTGGGCCCTGACCAAGGCAGACTACAGTGGCAATATTACTTCTCTTGATCTAGACACTATATTTTTATTGATGCAGCCTAAAACTGCATTGGCCTTTTTAGCTGCTGCATCACACTGTTGACTCATGTTCAATTTGTAGTCTACTTGGACTCCTAGATCCCTTTCACACGTAGTCTCGTTCAGACAGGTGTCGCCCATCCTATATCTGTTCATTTCATTTTTCCGCCCTAAGTGCAATACCTTACATTTCTCCGTGTTGAATTTCATTTTGTTAGCTTTGGCCCAGCTTTCTAGTCTATTCAGTTCCTTTTGAATTTTGATCCTGTCCTCTGGAGTACTAGCTATTCCTCCTAATTTGGTGTCATCTGCAAATTTGATAAGTATGCTCCTAATTCTGTCATCCAGGTCATTGATAAAGATGTTGAATAATACCGGCCCCAGGACAGAGCCTTGTGGGACCTCACTGGTCACTTCTCTCCAGGATGAAAATGAGCCATTGTTGAGCACCCTTTAGGTTCGGCTGGTCAACCAATTACAAATCCATGTAACAGTTACCTTGTCTAGCCCACATTTTACAAGCTTGTTTGCAAAAATGTCATGGGAAACCTTGTCAAAGGCCTTATGGAAATCAAGATATACTACATTCACAGCATTCCCTTCATCCACCAAGCCAGTAATTTTATCAAAGAAAGAGATCAGATTTGTCTGGCATGACTTGTTTCTCTGAAACCCATGTTGACTTTTTGTGATTATGGAATTGCCATGTAGGTGTTCACAGACTCTCTATTTAATGATCTGCTCTAGAATCTATCCTGGTATTGATGTCAGACTAACTGGACGATAATTGTTGGGATTCTCCTTTTTTCCCTTTTTGAAGATGGGGACAATGTTTGCTCTCCTCCAGTCTACTGGGACGTCTCCTGTTCTCCAGGAGTTCTCAAAGCTTATTGTCAATGGCTCCGATATTACATTTGTCAGTTCTTTTAATACTCTTGGATGTAGTTCATCTGGTCCTGGTGACTTATATTCATTTAGATTAACAAGGTATCCCTGTACTATCTCTTTGCTTATTCTATGCTGAAATTCCCCTATTCCAGGGGTAGGCAATCTTTTTGAGCCGGGGGCCGGGTTGCTGTCCCTCAGACAAATGGGGGGCCGAAGCCAAAAAATAAATATTTAAATAATTGTTTTTAAAAAACTAAATATATAAATAAACTAGGACAAATGTAGGACAAAATTTTCAAATGGAAGACACTTTTTTTAAAAAAAATGGAGGACACGTGAAAAAATTTGCTGATTTTTAAAAAAATGTTAATATAAATGCATGTTTCTGAGGCTTCTATAGACAATTGCCCCCCAAAGACCCCGGCGGCAATTGGTGGCAGGACCGGGCTGGGGCCGGTCCCAAGGCCTTACCGGGCCACAGGTTGCCTAGCCCTGCCCTATTCTGTCCTCTGCTCCATTATCCTCAGGTTGAACACCCTTTTCCTTTGCTGAGAACACAGAGGCAAAGAAGAGGTTGAGTAATTCTGCCTTTTCTGTTAGCATTCTGCCATCTTCTCCACGCAGTGGCCCTACCAATTCTTTTTTCTTCCTTTTGCTGCGGACATATCCAAAAAAAAGCCCTTTTTATTGTTCTTAAGCTCTCTAGCAAGCCTGAGTTCATTCTGCGCTTTAGCTTTTCTGACTTTACCCCCACACAGGCTAGCTATTTGTTTGAATTCCCCTTTGGTGATTTCCCCATTTTTCCATTTCTTATACATGTTCTGTTTAAAAGTTAGTTCAGTTGAAAGTTCCTTAGTCATCCATCCTGGTTTCTTGAGACACCTCCCATTTTTTCTTCCTCACTGGAATTGTTTTAAATTGTGCCTTCAGCGTCTCCCTTTTGCTTGAATCAGTGTATAAAAAATTTGTGTATAAGAAGGGCCGACTGCAATTCACATGTATAAGATACTTGTATACTGAGGTGATAAAGTCAATTGTGAGTACTACTGCAATAAAGAGAACACTTAAATTACATTATTCCAGGATACTGACCTCACAGTGTTTAATGCTGATAATGCCTGAATTCTTGTAGCTTTTCTTTTTTTGCTTCTTCTTTTCATTTATGCATTCATATTCAACCTACACAAACAGAACAGAACAGCAGGATATAAATTTCATGCATTTAGACTGTGAGCCTAAACATTTTAAGTTAGAAATTTGCTGAAGAAAAGGTAGTATGGTGTCTCTTGTGTATTACTTTCTGCCTTGCCTGCCTTGGGTCTACATGGGGCAAGGAACAGATGTAATTCAACCACAAGAGTTTCCATGAGCAGGAGAACTTCTGAATTGTTTCTCACAAAACACAGAAGGTACTGCTACTGTTTGTCATCACTTTCTAACTTGTAATATACTATTTATGTGAGATAAATACTGGTTTGAGCTATGTGTGGAGGGCAACAAAATCTGCAGAATATTTTATGTTCATCGCTTTCTAGGTTCATATATAATACTACTTGTATCACCATGGATTATATCCCTCCTCCAACATAACTTTTTACTAACTGCAATTTAGCATTATATCCAAACTCTTAACTGGGTTAATCTTAACAATGGTTTGTTGAAACAATCTGCAGTTAACAAAAAACTGAATTGTAAGCTACAGATGCCCTCTACATGGCAATGCCAATACAAGGAGAATCTTCCTATGGCTGGTTCTTACAACAAAGTCACTGTATATTGTAATATATGAACTAGCTCAAATCATAATGTTTATTCTACCTGTGTTTACCCTTGCAAAAAAGCTGATGCTTCTTTGTTCTGTGTAAGTCCCAGGGGGGGAAAGTGTCTTAAAACACTAAACACAGTTCAAGAGTCTGTTTTGGTCTAATCATCTCCTGAAATTCCAAGCCACCGTCTCATTAACACTACACCAGTTCCTATGAATGCATGCTCTAGAGAAAAACACCAAAAAGCAATACATTACTTTAATTAATAAGATGGGAAATGGTACATGAACTTACTGGTGAATGTCGAGATGCTTCCTTCAGTTTTGCCATTGTGGCAAGAAAGGTCCCTATGAGATCATGTGACCCATCACTGTCATAATCATAGCACTCAACCTAAAAATAAGGTATTTGGTGTTACTGTGTATTGTGAATATAGCACAGCTACAAAAAACATGATAAGAAATCAAAAACCCTGTATTTCAAGCTTCTGCCACTCCTAAGTAGCACATTCAAAATGCTTATTAGGAGGGTGAGATTAAAATCCATCAGTGCTGACCTACAAAGCCAAAAATGTGGCTTCAGTAAGGTTACACCGCTTGGAAATGTAGCATGTGGGTAATTCACCTTTTATGACTCTAACTAGACATATCAACTTCCATGTCTAAAATTTTATTTTCAAAGATTCATTTTGAGGAATTTCAAGCTGCTTGAGATCAAGCCTCACTTTGTTACTTTCAGATGTTGAGTCCACTGCTTTCTCTACCCTAAGTCACTAACAGTGTAATCCTATACAAATCTACTGAGAAATAAATCTCATATTTTAATAAGGCTTTCAGTAAAGTAGGCACTGGACAGCCTAACTGTGTTTCCCCAAAGTTATTAAAACACATGCACATGCGCTCTCCAATGATGTGAACATGCAGGCACACAGAACTAGAGTAGATCTGAAATCAGTATGACAGGGAGCAGGAGGACAAATACTGTACTTATTCTTCAGTATTCACTTTCAAGAACCTTTCCAATTTTGTGTGACAATGAATGCTTTAATCTACTACAAAACTGATCAAAGATGTTCATCCAAAATAGCAACATTCATTTTATAGTCTTCTTGAACTTGCTCCGTGTTGAAGAGATGCACTGATAATGAATGCATGCCTGCCCCCAAAGAAGAAAAACCTTCAAAAACTCATTTCAACACACATACACACAGTTCAGAGATAATGTCATGGGATGTCAAAGAGAGCTGCTTGTGTATTATGGCCAATACACAAACAGACCTTTTAACACATGAAAACACCTTTGAGTCAAGTAAAGCTAGAAAAATAATTTTACTTACTACAATGAAATAGCCAGCTACATAAGAGACTGTGTGCATAAGGTATTAAAGCATTGTTTAATCAGTCATTATAGCATAACGGCTTTTCACCTTATTCATTACAGCAACAGTTTTAGTTTTAACTGTTTCACAGAAAGCAACAAGGCCTTCTTGTACTTTTCCCATTTTCTCTGGAGAATGCAATAAGGCAGGCCAGATGCTGAATATTAGAGCACTGGCCTACATATTCATAGTTTCATTTTGTGCCAAACAAGGTAAGAATTAAGTTAAAGTGTATTAGAACATGGCATTTTGCATCATGCAGATGAAAATAACGTTACTTTCAATTCCTCAGCAAAATGCATCTTACAAATGCAAAATGTACAAAAAGGCCACAACAGGTAATTTTTTAATGTTATCATTTTCGATTTTATTTTCTCACCAAAGAAATGAGAGAAAGATAGAAAGATCAGAATAAGGGAAATTAGATGGTGAAAGTGCAGCTAATTAAACTAAAACAGGAAGGCATGATTAAATACTTGTTAATGAACTAAAAAAAATCCACCTAACTTGAACCCAAGGACATCAAGATGAGAGTGTATTTAGGTGGGGTAGAAATTGTTTCTCTTCTTTGCAAGGCTACAATAAAGTATTTTCGGGGCAAATGATCTAACACATACTATTTACTGCTTAACTTTTTGGATTTTTCCCCCCTTGGACAGTGAACACAATGCTGCAGTTTCACAAATTAAAAGGGAAAAGGGATTCTGGAGATCTAATTCATTTGGTGTGAATTAAAGCAGCAGTATTGTGTATAACTCCAAAAATACTAGTCCACATGCATGCATGAATAAATAAATAAAATACAGTGGCCTGCTGAGGGCTGACAGGTAGGAGACTTCTGACTTTCTATGGTAGCCCATTGAATATCTATGCTATTTATGGAGGAGGGAATTTCCCTTCTCTGACAGCTAGTTTGAATTCCATATTAGAGTGAAGAAGAGGAATAGAGTGTCCTTTTTCTCCTGTACTAGCCTGCTCAGTTACCTTCACTGAATTCCATCACTGCACAGCACACAATTACTTGTTGCTAATGGGTAACATATCAGTACTGTACTTAAATACAAAGTTGGCCAAAAGGAATAAATAAAGATAGATAGAAATAAGTTATCAAATTAAAAGGGAAGAAACAAGGCAATCTACACCTGAAAGTATTTAGGTGTGACTGAGTTATATATACTGCGACAACAACTAAATTCATGGAATTTGGAATGCTAAGCAAAAATATAACTTTAAGAAACATGTAACTTTATAGTTCTATAACTATAATAACCAAAAATATAACTTTAAGAAATACAGTGCACTCTTTGTTTACGAGGGGGATCTGTTCTGGACTCCACCGCGTAAAACAAAAACACCTGTGTTTGAGCCCTATTTAAATGAATGGGGCTCGTGCACGTGATGGCGTTGCGATGCGCAAGCCAAGGGCACGTACCCCATCCATCCCTATGGGACGTGCTACCCCTTCCTCCTTGCATGGCTTTCAGCGTATGCTGAAAGTCGTGTAAAGCACGCCTGCGTATGACACGAGTGCACAGTATAACTTAAAGCCTAGCCAGACACAACAGGCAATACACCCATTTTACAAACTCTTGCCTCTAGCAGGAGAGTTGCTCCTTACAAAACATTGTTGATACCAAGACTAAGGGGCAAAACAGACTGCCACTTTGCACCAGCTTGGGGGTGGCATCAGAGCACAGCATTTAGATGTTGCACACTCTGATGGCTCCCCCAAGTTGGTGTCACGCCACCCACATAACCACACTGTGGGCAGCTTTGCGGAGTTCCAGAGTTTATATGCATACCACAGGAGCGCCGCAAAGCAGTGGCAGAAAAGCTAGGTTGGGGGTGTGATGTGTGGTTGCCACAGCCCCAAACTGGCATTCAAAGGGGCAGCGTCAAGCCATCCCTTCAGGGCTGTCTGTTTCAGTCCTAAGTTGCATGAATGCTAGTGATGAGGAAACAGAATACTTTCAGGCATCAAGGCACTGACAACCAGCTTAAAATGTTCCTCCACTTATAGAACAGGACTGTACATTATGTAATAGGAATAGCACATTCACAACTCATATACACTCAAAACAAATATTTTAAGTTGGGAATACTCAAAGGAATACAGTTTGTTCATTTCATTTCAATTCTAAATAGTAAATATACATTCCACCAATATATTCTATATATTACCTTTATTGTTTTGTCCATATCGCCATAACATAAAGAATTGAGAGAGATCTTGAATGGTCTCCATACAGGATTCAAGTTATTTTTAATAACCTAAACAGATACAAAATATTTAGATATATCAAAGTTCTATTTTGCATCAAACATCTCTCATAACATCTGCTATTTAATAACAGATAATATTATCTAGAATTCACAACCTTATTGCTGATTCATATTTTTATTTCTAAACCATATAATTTTGTTCCAAAGGTGCTATCACTGTAAAATGCTACCACGTCTGAAAATCAGAACTAAAGATACTTAATAGATTGTAACCAAACCATCCCACTCATGAAAGAATACGAAGAACCAATACCTCTGTTCTGTGTACCATCACCCAATTTCCTTCAGATGTCTGCTTGTGGAATTCCAAATAAGGATCTGATTTGCCAAAAAAATCCTGCAATTAAAAATAGTTATTACTTCAAAATTATCTTATAGAGAGATATTTTTTCCTGCCAAAACCTAGCTTTGTATTACTCTTTGTTCAGAACAGACCCGTTCTTCTTTTCCCAGATGAAGTCTGTGCATTAATTCTTTATGTCAGCCCAAGCAAGCCTCATTCAAAATAATATCTCTTTCTTTAAAAATCCAGAAAGGCTCACTGAAAACAATGGTAATACAAAACAAAGTTATATAAAATTTTGAGGAAAAATAGGCCCTAAACAGATAAATGCCGACATTGGGGCAGAATGGGGGCCTGGCAACTGCATGACACACGCCCTGACTCTGCCCCCATGCCAGAGTGACGTCACATGCCCCACCACATGGCGAGAGGAGTCACGGTGCTCCCTTGGTGCAGCGTGTATATGCGCTGTGCCAAAGGAGCACCCAAAAGCCATGGCGCCAGCAGATATGGCGTCCTTTCCGCTGTGCAAAAAGACACCACTTTTTGCAACTACTTTTCGCATTACGGACCTGCTAGGTTTTGGGCGTGGCATGTGGTTGTCATTTCCCCCATCTGGCAAGGAAAGGGACAGTGTCCCACCACCCCTTAGGGGCCGTCTGTTAAGTCCCATAATCTGTTCAGAATGACCTGTTGTATGAAAATGAACAGTACAATAATCATTTATAAAGAATGCCACACCACGAACTGAACGGAAGATGCACGCTTTATACAGTGCTACCTATAGCTTTGATGTATCAACCATATACATTACACATGTACTTCAGTCACACTGATCTCAGTTACTGGGAAGATATAAACTATTTGTTGGATACAGAAAATATGGAATACACACTTTAAAAGTAGATGGTTTGACTTTGCTTGCTGTACTGCCTTAGATCAGGAAATGCAGGCCAGCCTAAATACCAATTTCTTCAAGTTGGTTCCCATGCATTTCTGAACCTTAATCTGGCATTACATGAATAAACTCTGTGCTTGCCTTTTCCATCCCCTTCTTCCTACCTACAGGTATGCAAGAGCAGTATGAACCAAACCATTAAAAACTGACTTTCCCTCATGCAGTGAGATTTCTCCATTTGCACAGTCTCCAAATCAGCTAAAAGGCATCTCCAGAATGGCTGCTGTGGATGGAGGCAGGGATGGTACTGGATACAAGCACCATGGATAAAAATGACTGATCTTATTCTTCTTCAGTGAAGACACACCCAGAATTCAAATTCATTGAGTTCAAGAGGATTTACCACCAGATAAGTATGTATATGATTTGAGTCTACACAGACCTTGTTGTCCAGTTTCCTTGCTTCCATTTCAAATATGACGACTCGGTTATCTTTTACTTCTTCAGCTGTAATCTGAGTAAGCACAGCAAAGATTCTTTTTAAGTTGTTTTTTTTTTCAATGAAGTACACCATGTGTTCTTTTGAGAATGGCAAATTGTAAATGGCTTTGAGCAAAGTAAAGTTTGATATTTCTATTACATGCAGAAACAGAAGAACATACTGACATTAGTAGCTTTTAAGATTGGAATCTCATAGCCCAGTACCCAATGGTGCCCTTACGCCAATGGAAGCTGCTTTTACTGGAAGTTATCTTTCCTTTGTGCAGCCTTTTGCATGGCCCAAAACCTGTTCTGAAGGGCTGGGAAATCATACACAGCAGGCTTACAGTACTATGAAGGGAAGGGTGGGAAAACCCAATACTCCAGCAAACATCATATTGGATCTAAAAACTCACAACTGCAAAAATGGAATGAAAATACATACGTTCCGTCAATAATAGATCTGTCTGTGTGTGTGTGTGTAATGAAAAGCCTGGGCATGTCTTCTGAATTCTAACTTTCCCCCGTCTAAATGTGATATACTGAACCACCATGCCATGTTCAAAGGCTTTAAGAAATTCTGCTCAGTTTTTGAATAGTTTGCCAAACAGGCTTACTATTTCATGAAACACATGTCAAAGTGCAGAACTAAACATGAGTGTGTGGTTATATGCTCAGGCCACAGTTGTGTAGCTTAAAAAGAAATACTACAAAAATAAAAACAGAAATATATGAACAATCCAGAGAAGGTTAAACCACAAGTAAGACTTAAACATCACTTTTTAAAAAATGTATGTTTACCCAAAAGTAATCTGTTTAAAATATGCTTACATCTAAAAAAGAATGCACAGGTTGCAGTTTTAATCCTCATACACTGGTACCCCGGGATACGAACGCGCCGCGATACGAAAATCCCGGGATACGAAAAAAAAATCTTTAATTAATTATTTCCGGGTTACGAAGGTTTCCCCGGCTTGCGAAAAAAAGCCGGCGCTGTTTTAAATGGGAGCCGCGGCGGAGCCGCGGCTTTTCCCCATTAGCGCCTATGGGGATTCGGCTAACGAAAGTCCCCCGGGTTACGAAAATGGCGCCGGAACGAATTAATTTCGTAACCCGGGGGACGAGTGTACATTTCACTATATAGTCCGCCCTCAGTATTCTGGATCACCACATGGATACCAAAATCTGCAGATGCTTAAGTTCCATTGTCCTCAATGGTGGCGCGGCCATGCTGTGATCATTAGAGACAACGAGACTTTGGCTCCCTGGTTCCCCAAAGCCTGTCTTACCAGTCTCACTGCTGCGGATGGCATGTGGCTGCCTCCTCTTCCTCCTTCCCGCCGCCACCTCCTTCCTCCTACTTCCTCTTTGCTCCATCACTGTTGCCTCCTCCCTCCTCCTAGCCCCACCACCACTTCCTTCTGTTCACCCTAACGCCACTTCCTCCTTTTCCTCTTCACCTTTCCTCTGCTGCCTCCTCCCTCCTTTTTGCCCTGCTGCCACTTCCTCCTTCCTCTTCACCCTGCCCCTGCTTCCTTCTCCTCCTCCTCTTTGCCCTCCTGCTACCGCCTCCTCTCCCTCCTCTTCATCTTCCTCCTCCTCTGCCGCCACCCCCCGCCATGGGCTTACTGTCCACTTGGGTCAGCAGATGGCATGTCTGCGGATACGGAGGGCCTACTGTATTTGGCTTCTCTCTTGATTGTATCCATACTATCTCAGTTACTAATTTTTTTAAAAAAAGAAAAAAAATCGCCAGCATTAAAATCTAGTGTCTACAAGTATCTGCCACAAGAAAGAAAGAAACTTAAATTTTTGTACCGTAATTCTTCCTTTTCCTGCAGGTTTCCCATTCTTCAACACTAGAGGTCTAGTGAGCGTCTTGCTGGAGACAATCTGTTGAAAAACAGAAATACTTAGAAAAAAAGACAGATAAAATAATTTGAGAGTCTACAGTATTCATAAATTATTACTTATTCAAAGTGAGTGAAGGCTGATTGATTAAGCTGAGATAGTTGCAGATATTGCAATGATAATGTCATGTCAAATGCTAGAAAATGGCTTAGAAAGAAGAAAGTTTTGATTCTCATTGAAAAGTAGGAATTATATGAAGATGACCTACAAAATACTTATTTTCCCACACTTAAGTAATTTCTCTACTTCTTTTTACTACATGTCAACATAGAGGAATAGGTTAATAGCATAAATGGGACTTCAGGTCAATAGCCATTTCTGTGAGCAAACTCTACACAAAGTAACTCCACAACTCTCTGAGGATAATTGAGAATATCCAGGAACTATTTGTACCTACCTGCCCCAAGGTGCATTCAAATTCTCCTAAAAAGTCATCATCACTCAGCTCAACTGTTGCATTGTCAATGTCATACACCCCAAATTTGAGCTTCTGGACTAGCTCAAAGTAGTAATCAATTAAGAATCTCTTGGAAAACTTAGGGTTCAAACAGTTTTTTATTCTTTCTGTGCGATCAACCTGCAATATGACATAGAGATAATAACATGATTGTAATAGAGAAAGGGGTCCTTCTGTTGATAGCATTTTGGCAAAAGGCTATTAAATTTTCATTCTGGCAATTAAAGTTTGGCTCTTGTGCAACAATTAAATTCTATAGCCAAACTGTAATTTGGCAAATGAGCTGGCTAAAGGCAGAGTAACCCTTGGTAAAGACCACTTCTCACTCCTGGATTTAAACTTTCGTTCAGCATCAGAAAGATACTGCCGACACCCAGACACAAACACAATGGTTCAATCCTATACACACTTATCTAGAGGTACCATTAAATTTAGTGGGAAATGAGAATAAGACATTTCTGGGTCTGCTGTATTCAGTTCAGTTCAACTTTATTATGGTTGTAGACCAGAGGACTGCAGTATAAAACTAGCAAGGTGCAACTTCTTCCCCTACCTGTTGATGGGAACAGAAGATAAACTAAGAATTTCTAACATTAGCTGACTCCCTCACTCCCCACGCATTTGGATAAGGCTATCAAAGAATGTTTACTGGCAGATCAGGGGGATTTAAATAGAATAGAAAAGGTTTTAGACTTTAGTAATAGTTCAAAGGGTCAAAACACACTACAGAAATAATCCAGTTTGAGACCAGTGTAACTGCCCTGGCTCAGTGCTAGCGAATTCTGGGATTTATATTTTATTGTGGCACCAGAACTGTCTAACAGAGAAGGCTAAATGCCTCACAAATCTACAGTTTCCAGAATTCCCTAGCACTGAGCCAGGGCAGTTAAGGGGGTCTCAAACTGAATTATTTTTGCACTGTGTTTTGAATCTAAGATGACTTAGGGCCAAAACAGATAGCTGAAAAAAGCCTGCTTCCAGGCTTCATCACCCAGAAGCTGCCCTGAAGCTGGGTGGCCACCCAGACGTGGCAGCTTCAAGACATTCCAGCTGCACAGTGTTTAGATGCCACCTCGATGGAGTGTCTTGAACTCGCCCTGGAGCTGAGGCAGGGTGGAGCAAGGAAAGCTGGTTCTTTCCTGGCCCAAATAGGAGCTGATCTTTTCTGCTCCTATTTGGCCTGGGTTAAGGCAGATTGGGGCTGCACCATGTGTTTGCCGCAGCCCCAATCCATCTTCGATGCTCTTTCTTGCTGGACTGTTCCAGCCCTTAACAACAAGCAAATTCATTTCATTGCAACCTTCAGTGCTTGGACAGAAATATTTACTGCCCCCCCCCATTAAAATTCATTTTGAGACATATGTAAAATATCTGTGATTTTGAAATATCTTAATTTAACAATAGTTTTTTTTATAAATCTATTAGAAAAAATATTCAGTTAGGTACACACCTATTTTATTATAACTTGGTAAATAATAAAAATAGTAATGCTGAAATAATATTGGCGTGGACCAGATTAAAATGTATTTATGCTACCCCTATTGAGACCCAGTTAATTAGGATTATTTAACCCCCACTGAAAGTATGTTACACTGTAGATACTTTGCAATGTCCTATTTTTAGCTTCTATTTAAGTTTTATATACTCATTCTTTTCATATATAGTTCTCTTTGTAATGTGAAAGATATTGCTTTATCCAGTATAAATCAAATGAGCTTGTGTCTGTGTAATGGGGAGTTCCCAATTGATACAACTCTACATGTTTAATTTAAAAGTTTAAAATAAAATAGGCAATATAACAAAGGAAGTAGAACACAGACTGCAAAAGAAAACTTATAGACTAATAAAATTACTAGAAATTCCAGTTTTGACATTGGTGTTACTCTTAAGTACAAAACTATTTCTTTAAAGCACTGTATCATAATACCGAGGGTGCAAAACAAAAGGGAGAATTCTTGAAATCAGTTTTTTCTAATAACAACTGGATTAAAATGTGCAATGCTGCTCATTGGAACACAGAAATATTCAGAGCCTAATCATACTATACCTCATACCACTGCTGCCCACTTGTGTGCTGAAGTAGCACACACAATGGGTCTGACTTGGAGCCAACATCTTTATCTAAGAGACTGCTACAGGAGATGGTTAGCTCCACCTTTGTAACACACTGTGCCGCCATCTGTTACACTGGATAAAAAAAGAAAACAGTACTTTAATGCTTAGAGAAAGCGAACATAGTTTTTGATTTTAACAGCCCAAGGTCACAATCTAATAAAGATTTAAGCATGGTTGAGCTGATTCAAATAAAACTCAGTACTCCCCCAAGTATATCATCTGTGCCCTTTATACATACTGCATGCAGATATTGTATCTGATCCAAATGGAGCACATGCAGAACACCAGGTATTTTGCATGTAAAAACTTTTTTAAAATCCCAGTTAGTTTGACAAGAAAGGAAAAGTGAAGAAACTGACTCACTTCCAATGAGCCCAAAAGCTGAGATTTAAGCATAGGTGGACAATGTGTACCCCTCCAGATGTTGCTGGGCTGCAATTCCCATCATTTCTAGCCAATAGTGAGGGGCTATGGAATTTGCAATCCAAACATCTGGAAAGGCACACAGTGTTTACCATTCAGCTTTAAAGAAAAACTCTATACACAAAGCAGTGGTTATTAGATGAGAGAAATCATACAAGTGGTATTTAGTTACATAGTTTCCAAAACAGTGAACAGAAACAGTCAACTATCTTGGACATGTATACAAATTCCAATGTAGAAAATAACTTATCTTCTAGGACAGAAGTAAAAACAGAAATCTTCCTTCACATATCCATTTATCACACCCATTCACACTATGTATTTACAAGATGTGTACACAGCTCAAATATTTACCAAATAAACTTGACATATTAACCTGTTAAACAAGTTGAACGACCCGCTGTGTATATCCTCTATATAATGAAAGAGAATTTGGATCACTTCCGTTACTTCAGCTACAAAAAGAGAAAAGACCATGTCATTTTTGTTTTAGGAAAGCTACTAATCATATGCTGAATTTAGGTTTTCACAACCAATAGCTACAGGCAAACTACAGTGATCAAAGTCTCTGACAACGAAGGTCTTTCTTATAAATCTTTTTCCACCTGCCTATTCATTTCCTCTTCATCCTCTAGCCGGAGGTTATTTAGTATCATCCAAAATCATCCACACGGGTGGCTGAAATAGTGACACCTTTGTTTTCTGATGGCTCAATGTAAACAAACATTGTTTCATGCACGGAATTATTAAAAATATTTTGTATACAATTACCTTCAGGATATGTGTATAAAGTGTATATGAAACATAAATGTATCTCATGTTTAGACGTGGGTACCATTTCCAAGGTATCTTATTATGTATATGTAAATACTCCAAAATTCGAAAATACTGGTCCCCAGTATTTTAAATAGGGGATACTCACCTTGTACATCATTAACTGGTACGGTGGGCTCTCCATATTCATTGGGGTTATGGGTGCAGGATCTCCATGAGAATGGAAAAACCGCCCAAAAACAAACCTTTTTTTAACCTGAGAGAACACCTCTCTAGGTATCTCCAAGTCCTCCAGAATAACTCTACAGTCAGCATCTGGCAAAAAATAACCATAGAATTGCACTAGAGAACCTACAAATTCTAGGAATCTCCAGGTCCTCTAGTCTGACTCTATGGTCAACTTCTGGCAGTCATTCTGGAGGAAAGGGACCGTGCAGACCAGCCATTAAAGCTGGCCAGGGGGCGGAGTCGGGGTGTGGCATCCACACAATGCATGCCCCAATTCCACCACTGAAGTGGTATGATGCCACGCACTACACATGGCGCATGGCACTCCTCTGGCACTGCATTTAGATGCTGTAGTGCCAATGGAACACCATAAAGCGGCAGTGCCAGTCGCTACAGCACCCTTTCCAGGGTGCAAAAAGGAACCACTTTTGAGCTGTGGAAAGGCCAGATCAGGGCTGCAGCATACGGTTACCATGGCCCCGACCTGACGAAGGCAGGGGTGGTCTACACAGCCCTAAGGGATTCCTACAGAGAATATATTAATTAAATCTGTGAATAATTAAATAATCACATAATCACATCTGCAAAAGTCAAAGCTGCAAATGGAAAGGGCTGTTTTTGCAGAAATCACCCCGCTCACATCAAATGGAGGATTCAGCCTAATTAAACTTTTGACTTCAATTAAATCTACATTCTGAAGGCATTCCTCTTATGAATTCAGGTACAATTTCATGGTTAATCACAACTTGAATACAAGAACTCCTATGTTGCATCAACACAAAAAGTCATTCAAGGCTTCAAGAAAGTTCAAAACCAGAAAGCAGTACATCACCATCCACAGACATCACTATCACACCCAGAAAGGGGGAAAACAGATGAAGAATTTTCTTCTGGTATTATTTCCAGTTCACCAGCAACACATTTGGGCTTCTTCCTATTTGTGCCCCAAATGAGTGGAAATGAGGTCCTACCACCAATGATCTGCACTGGTCAGTAAGTTTTTTGTTAACAAATACGTTCCACATCTTCTCACCCTGGTTGTCATCATTGTCAACCCACTGCTCAACACAAGGTCTCCCTCCACCATCTTCCTGTCCCCACTTAAGGCATAGGTAGAGAAAGTTTCTTAGAAAACAAGAAAAGGGAAGTTTACATTCAATATGCAGGGGTAGTCAACCTTTTTGACCCGGGGGCCGGGTTGCTGTCCCTCAGAACAACTGGGGGGCTCTGAGCCAAAAATAAATAATTACAATTTTTTATATATATATATAAACCGGACAAGATGTAGGATAAAATTTTCAATGGAGGACTTTTTTTAAAAAAATGGAGGAACATGCAAAAAAATGCTGTGATTGTTAATATAAGCATGTTCTGAGCTTCATAGACAATTGCCCCCTTGCCCCTGCTTTGCCGCCTCCTCCTGATAGGCAAAGGCCCCAGCGGCAATCGGCGGCAGGACCGGGCTGGCTGGTCCCAAGGCTCACGGGCCGATTGGCCCCAGCCATAGGTTCCTACCCGTCAATATGTGTGGGGGGAGGGATAAGCATGTCTGAGTGGCATGGTGCAGAAAGCATCATCACACTCAACATGGCATGAGTCCAGAGCTTCTTCAACCATTCAGTCAAAACTATGGGGAGGATTGGTAGTGGGAGGGGAAATAAAACAGATATTGACCTCTTATTCGGCCACTACCATGTGGCATGCAATGATTTTGGTCAGTCAGAATGAAATTCTCCACTTTCATCATATCAAAATGACCTTGTCTCAACATGTGATAGAGATTTTCTAAACCCTTTCCTCTCCTGCTTTCCACTGCATCCCCAGTTTGAATTCTGGTGGGGAGTTTAAAATGCTGTGAGTTGAGAATCATGCAAGTTTTGCCATGCTGGGGACCACCATGTCATCACCCCTCTGGAATCGGTCTCATATTCTACTACAAATCATAATAATGAATGAGTGGGGGGGGGGGAGAGACACTCAATCATTTCATCACAACACATAGTATCAAATATGCCCCCTTCTTGAAAATAATGCTTTGTAGTTGGAAAAAGGACACTGACAAGTGGCATCACATTAACCCATTTTATTTTAAATTGTGGGGTATATCACAGCATGAAAACTCATTGCTGATATTAGGAAATAAGGCTGAATAAATTGGAACAAGGAGTGTGTTATCTGGATTGTTAGGAAATAAGTGTGATGTACGAATAACCCTCCAGAACACAATACCAGAACCATTTCGCCTTTGGGTCACTTTCCTCCACTTCATCTCTCTCTCTCTGTCATATATATAAAAGAAACAAGGTAGATTCATCACAGAGAATTAGGAAAGATTAATCAGGTTAATAAAAAAATGAAACCATGTTTTTTTTGCTAACCCATGGTTACTTTTAATATTTTCAAAAAGTGGCTTCAGAATACCAAAATGTGGTTTGTGTCTTTTAACAATGGATCAGTGTCTTTAACCACTTTTTGAAAGTAGTCTGCAATCTATGGTTTGTGCTTTCTTCATCTACTTTTATGTTTGAATTTAGAGATAATGACATTACTGTACCTCAAGAGACTGCTGAGCCTTAGAAAAAGGAGTTACTATACTTCAAAAAGCTGAAGTACCCTAGCAACAGAAGTGAACTTATGAAACCAGAAGGTGAAAAGAAAGGAGACAAAAAGTAGACATCTAGCTCAAAGCTAGTTTGCCTGGTACCATTTAATTATATTAAAAATTACCCTGCTTATCCATATTTAATGCACAAGATGGCTAACAGTAAATCAGAAAGAGTATACAGCCAGCCTTATCCACATTTTTCTTATCCAAGGATTCAATCATCCATGGCTTTAAAATATACAAATTTCCATAGGAAAACTTAGATTTTGTCCTTTTATATAAGGGGCACCATTTTACTATGCCATTATAATGAATGGAACTTGAGCATCCACAGAGTTTAGTATCCCCGGGGGGGGGGGGGAGGTCCTAGAACCAAACCCCAGCGGATACCAAGGGCCCACTGTAATAACATACCAAAAAGAAAAAGATCAAAACAGGTAGTGCGCCAAGACTCAAAAGCATCGTATAACCCCATAATGCCACAGAGCATAAAAATAATGAGTCTAAAAGGATAAACACTTTCAAGAACAGGAAGTTAATAATGAACTTTGATCAGTCTTTGTAAGGAATTCCAATACCTGGTGCAGCCACTGACAAGGCCTTCAGGATGCACCTGAAAGCTCAAACTATAATGTTTGTTGTTGTTAATATCTACTCATAGAGACCCTGTGGATGAGACATTTCCAAGACTCCTTATCTTCCACTACATTTCTTAGCTCTGGAAGATACATAGTCCTGTCTTCCTTAATGGTGCCCATCCATCTAGTGTGTAGTCATCCTCTCTTTCTTATGGTCTTTTCTAATGAGTCCTATCTTCTTGTGATGTGGCCAAAGTACGATAGCCTCAGTTTACTCATCTTGGCTTTCAGGGAAATCACAGGCCTGATCTGTTCTAAGACCCATTTGTTTGTCTAACTATGCTTACAATTGAGCCGTTTATATGCTTACACAAAACCATATTTTTACTGTATGTATACATGATCCAATATATGGCTTTTAATAACCTCCTGTGCCAAAAACAGTATGCTTCTGAATACCAGTCAGAGTTCACACACACACACTCAAAAAGGCTATCAACTACAAAGTTGTTGTTTGTGAGCATCCCCTATAGACATCTGGTTAGTTGTTGTGGCATGCAGGACTGGATGGATCTTTGAGATGATCCAGACTCTTCTTTTCTATTCATACATAAAGACTGACACATATGGTAATTACACAGTTGTACATTTAAGACTCTGGGACTAGCTACATTGGTTCTCAGGCTTTCCAGGAAACTAGTCCTTTGAAATCCCCATTCCCCATGAGAGGTGGAATTCAGGTTATTTCCAATTACTGATGGATTAAAAATAACTTCAGTATCTTCCACCCGCTCCCACACACAATGCCCCATTCTAACTGGGATTCAAGTCATGAATTAGAGACCAGCAGAGAATGATTTAATCCTTCCTTGTTTGACTGGATTGTAGGTAATGTGCCAGGTGAAAAGCTCCACCTAGTGCTTTGACTTAAAACCCACCGCTGTCAGGAGATGTAGCCACAGTCCTGACGTTATCCAGCCTAAAAAGCAAAGTTGCATTTCCTGAAATTATACTGGTGATACATAGCATTTTCCACAGAAATACATGTAAAATGTGGACACATAAAACACACATCCCCAAAGACGCATGTCTGCAGAGCTATAATTCCTCAAATCATCCCAGCTGTATGTTTTACCTGTCCTTCATACTTTTCATGTGTAGTTTGGAAAACACTAGCACAACCAGCACAACAGTGTCAAACGTGACTGCTATGCAAAGTGAATATTTGCTTATTTACAGCAAGTGTGAACAAAGTGAAGGCCTCCAGATTTGGCTGAACTCCTAGCATGCCTCACCATCCTCTGTTGGGCTAGGGCTGATGGGAGTTGCAGTCTTCTCAAAGACCATATTTTGCTGACTCCTACAAGCATGACATGATCTCTGTGTAAAAAACAAATTATGTACTGAGGCAATACACATTTCAGATACAGCCTTCAGATTCTCACACTCTCATTAATGCATAAAAGACACAACTGCTGCACAAACAGCTTTCTGTTTCTCTTAAATCTTAACAAGTTGGCAACATTTTTAACCACAGTCTTCATATTTCAACTTCAAAACAAATACATCTTCTATGAACGAATCCACACAAACACTTTCTAACCAACAGCCAGTTACATAAAAAAAGAATTAAAAGATGTTTCTTGGGCTCTTTGACAAGAAATCTAAACCAACAAAGTATTTGTAGTTCCTTAAAAACTAATAAATGTTCTTCTGTGATAAGCTTTCTAGGACAACCACAAAAGCTTGTGCCATAACCAAAGCAGTTAGTGTTTAAGAGATATCTTTAAATCTGTTATCTTTAACATAAATGTTAAGGGGACTCCTCGAAAGCTTAAGCCATAACACAGATTTATAACTTTGTAGTCCTGTAAGATTCTGGTGATTTTCCTGCAAGAGATAATAAGCAGGATGACTCTTCCCCAGTCTCCCAAAGAATCAGAAAGAAAACCAGTATTTTTAACTGGATTTTAACTGGAAGGTTTGTTTCCAATACTGAAAATCTAATAGGCTGTATTTTTCTTTCAAACAGCAATAAGATTTTAGATTTGTGGTAAGCAAGTTTAGATTTGATTCCCCAGAAGCAACACTGGAAATTTTCATTGTATACCTTGGCTCAAATACTGATCAGAATGAAGACTGCAGTGAAGAGATCAGATATCAGAAATCAGACTAGGAAAGAGAAGGGCAGAAATGAAAGAACTGCACAAGATCATAAACTATAAAGAGAGAACTTTGAACACTGAAGTGAGGATTGTGTTCCCTATCATCCTGAGAAAGAAAGCAGATAGGAGGAGAATCAACTTCACTTGAGAATTGGTGCTGGAGAAGAGTGCTGAGGGTACCGTGGACAGCCAAAAAGGCCAACAAATGGGGTCCTTGAACAGATCAAGCCAGAAATCAAGAGATCAAGCCTGGAAATCAATATGATTGAATTGAGGCTGCTGTACTTTGGCCACATCATTTAATCCTCTTTGCATATCCTCCCACCCAGAGGCCTTACCATTCAACAACAGAACAATATACAGATTAACATGGAAATGGCTCCTCCCAACCCAGGCTGCACTTATTTCCATGCCAGCATTCTCTGAAGATGCCAGCCACCGAAGGCGGCAAAACGTCAGAAACCAACTCTTCTAGAACATGGCCATATAGCCTGAAAAACCCACAAAAAACTAATGAGAGACTCCTCACCCAGAGCAAGCACTCCAGTGCCTGGCCAGATTGCAAACCCCAGAACTTCATAGGATGCAGTTAAAGTGGGACATAGTGCTATAATTCTGTAGTAAGGGAGGGCCCATAGTTTACAACGAAGGCAGGACAGGTCATGCCAGAGATCACCCTGGAAGCCAAGGCGACTAAAGCGAGGCTGTCGCACTTTGGCCTCATCATGAGAAGGGAGGACTCATTAGAAAAGCCATTGATGCCAGGAAAGATGGAGGGAAGGAGAAAGAGAGGAAGACGCAGATGGATGGACCTAAGGAGGTTGCAAGTATGAATGTGCAGGACCTGAGCAGAGCAGTGGAGGACAAGGAGTCTTGGAGGTGTCTCATCCACAGGATCGCCATGAGTCGAGGTTCACTGGAGGGCAGTTAACAACAACAACAACAGCAGCCACCAAGAGGAAAAATAAAGTAAGTTACCAAAAGTAAGTTAGAAAAGTAATAAAGCAAGTTTCTCTCCCCCTCCGCCCCGCTCTCCACACCTCACCCATCTGCTTCAAACCCCTGCATTCACCTCACATTTTGCCATTATAACAGAGCAGATGGCTACCTGCTTCCCTGCTACCCACCAGAGTCACTAGATGTCCTCTAACCTCCAAAGAGGACAAGGCGCCACAAAATGGAGATCCTTCGAGAAAAAATGTAGGACATGACCTGATAAAATCTCTCTCTCTCTCTCACACACAAAAACCATCTCATATAATTGTCAATCCATGCTTTTTAGTCACGCCCAAAATGGAGGGAGTTTTGGAATTCCTCCTGAACAGAAAGAGGTCCAAATGAAGGATGGGTCTTGGAAAAGGAGGGCCTCTGGTGACCCCGTCCTCAGCGCCAAAGAGGACAAGCCACAGATAAATGGAGGACAGTGTCAGGAAAATGGAGGACAGTAACCATAACTCCTAACTCAAAACGGAAGACCTTTTGGGGCTCCTCCAGGGCAGGAGGATGAAATGGAGGACGCGTCCTGGAAAAGGAGGACGGCTGGCCACCCCCTTTCTGCCGCCATCTTTGTTTCTTCCCCCTCCTCATCCTGACATCCTTTTAACTCCTTTCTCTCTCTTCTCTGTACAAACCTCCAAAGGCCAGCAGAGGCGCCTCCCTGGGAGGAAGCGGTTCCTTGTGGGGGAAGGCCCTCAGAACAGCTCCAGGTCTCCAAAAGCGTTGAAACCAAGGCCTCCCAGAGACTTAACTGAGGTGGTGCCTCCTGCGACGTCAGGCCTGCCCTTTCCCCCTCCCCTCCCCTCCGTTGTGTAACCAAAGCAACCCAGGCTCCCCACATGGGAAAAGGACGAGGCGGGGAGCTACGCCAGGCGCATGCGCGGGGAGAGAGACCTTTTTTTTTTATAAGGAGCCTTTCGAACCCCGCCTTCACCCCTGGAGCCAGCGTGGCGTAATGGCTTGAGCGTCGGGCTACGAATCGCGAGGTCGAGGGTTCGAGTCCCAGCTGTGGAGCAATACAATAAAATAAAAGGATAATACTGTAAACCTAAAGAAGAAAACACGACAGTCACGTGACGTTTAGCCATTAATGACTCGAAAGCATACAACAACAACGGAGCGGAAGAGACAGTCACGTGACCAGGAAACGACCGTTGTTCGGTGACGTCACCCCGACGCGCGGGAAATCCAAACGGTTCCAAGGCGGCGCTTTTAGAGTGTGACTCCGGACCGGACGCAGCAATGATCGTGACGCTATTTCCGGTTGGGTCAGAAAAGGAGAGGTATGGCGGCCTCATTGTTATTATACCGAGGAGCCTCCTCTTTCGTAAGGAGGAGCTGGCTCTTCTGCGGGGTTCCAGCGCAGAGGCTCCGACGAGGCCGAAGAGGGAACGAGGTGCGGAGCATTTGGAATAACAACAGTGCTCAAACCACTAGGCCATGCTGCCTCTCTGGCTTTGTTGTGCTTTCGAGTCATTTTTAGACTTATGGCGAAACTATGAGGGGATTCGCAGCCTTACTAGTCTCTCGAATCGATAGGTAGAGAGATCTTGTGGCGCCTCTGAGACGAAGGTCCCAAACACACTGCAGCAGAAGTAATCCAGTTTGGAACCGCTTTAACTGCCCTGGCTCAGGACTACAGGATCCTGGGAGTTGTAGTTTATTGTGGCAGCAGAGCTCTCTCTCTCTGACAGAGAAGGCTAAATGGTTCCCAGGATTCCCCAGCACTCATCCAGGGCAGTTGAAGCGGCCTCAGAGTGGTTTGTTTCTACAGTGTGTTTGGGACCTAACTGAAAGGAAGAAATTGGCAGCCTGAGCTTTCGTAGGCTCCAGACTACTTCCTCAGATGCATTTGGTGGAGTGGAAGCCAGGGTCAGATACGTGTGTGTGTGTGTGTGTGTGTGCCATTGCTATGTGAGGATGTCAGTACAAATTAGAAATCCTTTCTGTATGGAGATGGAAGTGGCAGATCCAGTTTTAGCAATGGTCGTTAGTGCAGAAAGAGATAGGCGTACTGCATGAAGACACGCTTCTTTATAGAGGGGGCTTGCCACGGTTGCCATCCTCTGAGGCTGAGAGAGCGTGACTTTGAGACGGGATCTGGACCGTGAATCTCCAGAGTCAGTGTGACTTTTCACTGTGAAGTTTTCTTTTTTTAAATCTTGTGAGACGCCTTGAGCCCTTTTCTGGGAGAGAAAGGTGGCATAAAAATGAAATAAAATAAACAGTCCAACGCTCAAACCATCGGCAACGTCTGGGGCTGAAAGGGGGGTGTGGGCCTGAATGGAGTGACACCATTGCTCCTCAGACATCTGCTTCTTGGTAGAAATGGGCTGTGGCATTTGCCTGGGTCTGTTTAAAATACTGAAGAGATTATTATTTGTTTATGTATGGTATTTATACCCCGCCCTTCAAGGCTATCAGAGCAGCTTACAATTAAGATTTCTAATTAAACGGTTCCCTGCCCTCAGGCTTACAATCTAAAAGACACGACACAAAAGGAGAAGGGAATGGTGGTGGAGAAGGGGATCAGGTCCAGTGGTTCTTCTCTCCCTCTGACCAAAGCAGATGGACTGGAGGGAGGACTTGGCTTCATCAGGCTAGATGGTTATTATTTCTATTTCCCACCTCTCCCTACGGATCAAGGCAGGGATTACAACAAAATCACATACATCATACAATCAAACATTAAAATTTCCATAAAGGTAACCCCCCCCCATGACACAATAGTACAGTGCAATGCAGTTAAAACAATGCACTTGGCAAACCAAACAGAATTCAGATTCATCTCTTACACAGTCAGGAATAGAGAGAGAAACAAGCATGTTGTTCAAGTCAGCTCTGGTGGGAAAGAAGAGATCCATCTTAATGGCCTCCTCCGGCAGGTCATTCCAGAGTTTAGGAGCAATCAAGGTGAAAGATCTTTGGGAAGTAGATATTAGTCTAGTTTTTTGTGTCTGTAATAGAAACTTCCCAGATGTTCTGAGAGTGTGGGGCAGACTATATGGAGAGAGGTAACCTGGGCCCAAGCCATGTAGGGCTTTAAAGGTAATAACCCACACCTTGTACTGCACCCGGAAGCTAATCAGCAGCCAGTGAAGAGTTTTTAACACAGGTGTTATATGGTCAGTTCTAGAATTACCAGTGACCAATCCAGCTGCCATATTTTGGATCAGTTGAAGCTTCTGAACTTGGCACTAGCCCCATGTAGAGTGCATTGCAGAAATCTATGTATTGAGGCTGTGCATAGGATATTGTAACTTAAAGGTATACACTCATCCCTCCATCTCTGGCTTTGGTTTTTGCAGATCCAATTATTCACAAATTTTATCAATATGTTATCTCTAGGAATATCTAGGGCCTCCAGCACAACTCTATGATCAGCTTTAACCAAAAACACTCCTCTAGGCATTTGCAGCTCCTCCAGCTCAACTCTATGGTCTGCGTCTGGCAGATGTTGACCACAGAGCTGCACTGGAGGACCTAGAGGTTCCTAGAGAGGTAATCTCTCAGTTAAAAATGTGTGATGTTTTTGTTGTTTGCAGTTTTTCCACATTCACGGGGGTCCTGTGCCCCTAACCTCAGCGAATGTGGAGGGATGAGTATAATTTTAATTTTCCTAGTTTTATGTCACAACTATTGTCGTTACAATCAGGGATATGCAGGAATTAAAATTAACAAGTAACATTACTACCACTGTTAAAAGGTATTGTATGAGTGTGGTATGGAGGAGGCCAAGGGAATGGGTGATGCCATAAGTTACTAGAGTTGGTGCCACCAACCCTAGTGATGCCACTGAACATGCCAACACCCTGTGGCTCAAATCACTACACCATGCTGGCTCTCCTATGCCTATATGTGTGTGTGTGTGTTTTGTCCCTTCAAACCCATGTCCAGAGGAAGAAGACCAAAATGGTGAAGAGTCTGGAAACCCTTCCCTATAAGGAACGACTTAGGGAGCTGAGTATGTTTAGC
The DNA here is from genome assembly GCF_019175285.1 of Sceloporus undulatus. NCBI lineage: Eukaryota > Metazoa > Chordata > Lepidosauria > Squamata > Phrynosomatidae > Sceloporus > Sceloporus undulatus. The sequence continues at coordinate 214,632,146 of NC_056525.1, read as the reverse complement.
CTGGAGAAGAGAAGGTTAAGAGGTGATACAATAGCCCTGTTTAAATATTTGAAGGGGTGTCATATTCAGGATGGAGCAAGCTTGCTTTCTGCTGCTCCAAAGAATAGGACATGGAGCAATGGATTCAAGCTACAGGAAAAGATATTCCATTTCAACATAGGGAGGAACTTCCTGACAGTAAATACTGTTTGACAGTGGAACACACTCCCTTAAAGGATGGTGGAGTCTCCTCCTTTGGAGGTCTTTAAACAGGCTGGATGACCATCATTCAGGGATGCTTTGATTGTGATTTCCTGCATGGCAACTCTATGATTCAAAGTTGCATCTGACTTATGGCAGACCTAAGGGGAACCTATCATGGGGTTTTCTTGGCAAGATTGGTTCAGCACAGGTTTGTCTTTATCTTCCCGTGACTCTGAGAGTGTGACTTGCCCAAGGTCACCCAGTGGGTTTCTGTGATTGAGTGGGGATTCGGACACTGATCTCCAGTTGTAGTCCAACGCTCCAACCACCACCCCACAGTGAGTTCTTTTGTAGGACTATGGCTCCCAGAATGCCCTAGTAATTTTTCGAAAGTCTGAGACAGAAGTCAATTCTGGACCTCAGAGGAACCTGGTGTGGAAAAATCCAAAGTGTATTGCAAGGCCCTCCTTTCTACTCTCTCACACCCTGTTATTGTCATTCCTACTCCTCGTGTATAGGCTTGTATTTCACGGATGAGTTTCAGCATTAAAAATTTTTCAGTTGTGTAATTCTGAGCAGCCCTAGCCAGGAAAGCCTATGATGAGTCATTGCAGTTCAGTGTATGGAGAGCTTCACTTTTAAACTCTAGTTTAGAAGAAAATGCCATTGAATATGGTGGTGTTTACTATACCTACATAGGTCTACAAGTTGAGACTAGTGATACAGCCTTTTGTATGGTTACTTAAATCCTACAGAAATTACTGCATCTGATGTTTATGCGGATGTAAAAAGTTTTACGTATATGTGTTTATTTTGCACTGAAGAAGGGTTGTATGGCTGGTAATGCACTGTGATTCAATTTGGGGAGCAAAGGAGAGCAGCATACATTCTGTGTAGTTCATAAATGTATTTGGATAAGAAATGAGTAGTATCAAGCCCTGGATTTATGATTCATAAATTAATCCCTAAGAATGACATGCTTTGAACTCAATATTTTTCATTAAAGATTTCACTGAATAGAATACTACTCCTGTCTGTCCATTGATTCACATAAAGGAACTGTAAACTTCCAGCTGTAGCAATATGAATGCAGGATCTTTATTCTGCACTAGCAACAATAAAAACAAACAATACAATAAATAAAAGAATATCCTGTTTCATCAAATGACTTTGCATTCTCACTATTGGGCTAGTAAATAGGTTTCTCTCTCTCTCTCTCTCACTCTGTGTGTGTGTGTGTGTGTGTGTGTGTTTGTCCTTAGGTTTTATACTATCCCTCATCACTTCAAGATTTTAAACACGCGTTTTATTTACTAAAATATTTATAATCCCTTTATCATGGGATTTCTGGGTTTGTACAGGTAAAACAATAAACATTGTATAGCTATTACAGATTTAAACAAGGTATTATAAACTATCTGTTCACAGATGTATTTTGGATGAAGAACAAAACAATTTAAAAACAAAACTCTTTAAAGCTGCTGGGTCTATTCTTCCAAAGGCTGACCCTGCTCTTCCAGGACAGCTTTTGAAAGTGCTGTTTGTGTCGAACCAAGTCCAACTGAAATCATCTTACAATGTTAAGGCTAACTGGACTGTTACTTTAGAATACAGGAAGAAACTTGTCTTTAAAATTTTTTTTAGCTTGATCAGGCTTTATAATCAAAGATGGAAAAGATTAGGTAAAGATATTCTCCATTGACAAGGTTGTCAAGTCCTGTCTGACCACACGGAACAGTGCTCATCTCCATTACTAAGCGGAAGAGCCTGTGTTGTCAGAGACTACTCTGTGATCATGTGGCCAGCATGATTGCACAGAATGCTGTTTACATTCCCACCAAAGTGGTACCTATTTATCTACTTGTATTTGCATACTTTTGAACTGCTAGTTGGGCAGAATGTAAAGATTACACTGAGATTAAAGTCCTGTAGGCTGCTATTTTAACCATATTTATTTGGGTTTTTTGGATGTATATAGAAATTACTGGTCTGGCTATATTATCAGTATCAAGACCTGGTTAATGATAAATCTGAAATTAAACACGATTGTGTGTCATACTGATTTTCTCAAATTCTTCTGGTTAGGACTCATATAGCTGTACAATTTATGATGATGCTTAGAAATTATATTCTCTAATTTCTCCAGGTCCTAACTCTCCAAAATCTGAAAAGTCCATCTAGCACAATATTCTAGGCACAGATGCTAATACGTGCAATCTTAACATCAGCCCCAAACATACAGTTTATGAAATGGACCCTGTCTTTGTTCTGTAGTATGACTACAAGTATATAACTAAAACAAGTATTTTGTTTTGGGTGCCATCAGATAGTTTGGTACAAGAACAAATGTCAACATTCTTTCCTAACTCACAATTTATTTACTGTAGACACACTGCTGCAGCCCAACACCAGAACTGTGTTTCTCCAGCCCTCCACCATCCTCCCAATGCCACTGCTGCCAAAATCCCAGAACTTCATTTTAGGCAGAGATGAGATGGAAAGTATAGTTGGGAAAGGAGTGACATTGAAAAACTGTGCAAAAAAGACCTTTGCTCTCAGAGGCATTGTTTACTGAGGTATGCCTGTATTTGCTAGTAATCTAGGAGCTGTTTTGCCCTAGACGTGAACGATTGTATGAAGGACTACTGGGCAGTGTAAAAATAAGCTACAGCATGCCAACACCGGCTCTAAGAGCTTTTCCACAGCTGATGAGCAAAGTTAAGAAATGCAATCTCATCAGACCACCTTGCAGACAGCAAATACATCTTCAGTGGTTGCTGTCCACTGAAACTGGCAAATGACACTGAGTTCTAGATGTGAGTTATGTAAGATAATTCATCCAATGCAGTTTTTTGGACTTGTGAATAACTGTCCAGCTTTCCAAATATAAAACATGTGGAATAGCTTCTTCCTTGTGCAGCATTCCAAATGACCTGTTCTCTGCAGTGACCCAGTTTTCCTTGTACATCTAAACTACACTGAATTTATTGCATAATGTTAAAATAGCTCAGAAGAGCTTTATGCCTTTGCCTGTGGCCAGTCTTTCAATAAGAAAACCAAATGTACCTGTGCTGATGCATAAGAAACAACAAATTCCAAAATAAGGAGGGAGGGGTAATACTTTTATTTAGGGCCAACTGAAATGTCAAGAATGTGCAAGCTTTCAGTTACCCAGGAAATTTCTTATGTAAATAAATAATTACAATTGGAGAGGTAGGGAAGAAAAATGGTAGTCCCAAAGTTTGACTAGATATTGTGGCCACTTTGATTCACTGACTCAGAAGCCTGGTTTTTCCTGAGCCAAAAGGCAGATCTCCCACATTGAAACCAACCCTGTGTTTTCAGAGATGGGGTGCTGTGATGTTCTGGACTTTTCAGGGAAAATGTTGCTTCATTTATTAGATATTAATGTAATATATCTATGTATGCACTTTGTATTAGACAATAAAGTAAGGAAGTTGTGAGTAAATGGTGATTAACAGAATGTCTGAAGGGATTTTGAAAAATACTGGTGTTTGACACTTGGTCAGGGCTGTGAGCGTGATCTGTCAGGATTAGGATTTAGTTAGTGGAGTTGAGATATTTGACTGCTTAGGAGAGTTAGGGTCAGGGACTTCCGGCCAGTGCAAGGAGGGCGTGAGATACATTTCACGGGAGCTCCCAACAACACGGCTCCATGCTGTTGTAAAGTGGAGAAAGACTAAAACGCTTTGAATTTAAGGGCTCGGAGGAATCCCTGCAGAGGCCCTGTGGCGGACAATCCAGATATTTCCCCCCAGAACCCCTGGTCCGGCTGGAATTAGGGGTGAAAGGAGTGAGGAAGAGTGGATTCAAGCCTTGCCGAAGGGACTTCCCGGCAGTGCGGCAGCAACCACTTGCAGTATTAGTGCCGGCGCTGGCTACAAAAAGCAACACTGCGCAACAAATTAACAAATTAAATTTGCACACACACTTTCAGAAAAATGCAGGCAAGTGGGACATTATCTGGTCTAGCTTCCCCTATGGCTACAAGTCACAACTACCCTATGAGAAAGATTCTAGGGGAGAGAGAGAAAGAGGCAGGCAAATAAGGATGAATATAAGCTCATATTCCCATTGACTATGTTGCCCCCACCTCTCACCATTGGAAGGCTGTAATGGAGGTTGGGAGCTGGGCTGGAGAAAGGGATTGTTAACAAAGACTTGGAGGAGGATGCTCAAGTATTCTTGGGAATGCAGAGCTAGTTTCACAGTGATTAGTACTGAGTGTTGGACTCAGGTTATGAATCTTAATGTTTTAATTGCAGCATGAGAGTTTTCTCAAAACATGCAGTACATTGTAGATAAGCAGCTGCCACCCAATCTATTTTTACACAGGAGAAAATTCTGTTAGAGTCAGTTAATATTACTTCCAAGTGAATATGCTTAGGATTGTGGCTTTTATGTTTGTCTTTCCCAGGTGCTTGAAAAATCCAGATTTTTCAGAAAAGGAGTTGCATTATCAGTTCTGTCTTACTTTGGTTATGAAGCATATTTGTTAATCTCTCAGTCTTCTCTGGTTTTTGCTGATGCTCAAGGTAAGCTGTTACATGTACAAAAAGCTTTGAAGACACACAGTTATTCTTCCTTATATTGGAAAGACTTTTTGCTAATCTTTTCTGTATATGTTTTCTTAGTGGTGTAATTGAGATATTAAAAAGGAAACAAGAATTTATCTTAAGAGAAAGTGGAATTTGGATATCATGTTTTGTCATTATTGCTATAATTGTACCTTTTTTTCTTTTTGGTCCTATGGGAGTCCTCAAAACAGATTTATAGCAGGGCCCACTAATCATGTTTCCAGGTATTCTAAACTACAAGTCCCATAGTCTTCATCATTGGTTATTTGGCTAGGGCAAAGAGGAGTGGTAGGCCAAAAGCTTCCTTGATTTAAAGGAAACCAACACAAAGGACATTACTTAGCAGGGTAATGCATATAATGTGCCAGCTCAGCCAAACTGTCTGAAATGTTTAGCCATAATTTTTCCATCGGAGTCAGCTTTTTGACATATTCATAGAAGAACATTGACTGTAAAAGGAGTAATATGATAACATTCAGTGCCATTCAGCTATTTCTTTGTCTTAGTGTTTGCACCATATTTTTGTAAACACAATATATTTCCCTAAAACCTCATAATAGTCAATGTTCATTTTTGCTTCCTCTTTGACCATAATTGTTTCTCCTTGGTCTTTCCCACAGTTTCATAATCATTCATTCTGTCCTCATCAGCTCCCTCGTCATCACTGTGTCAGCAAAGAAAGATGAGTGCACTAGACCACCGATATGACTTGTTACACCAGGAATTGATTTATGATCCTCCTCTGGCCCAAGAGGGAGAGGTGGTTGCTGAATGTTGCATATTCCATCATCATAAGATGTGGGAAAACAGTGCCATGCAGACCTACTAAGGCCTTGTACAGACTGGCGTCATAGGCCAGCCTGGGGACAGAGTGGAGGCATTGCATCCAGATGATGCATGCCCCAGCTCCACCCCCAGGGCACCATGGCACTCCTCCAGCGCTGCATTCATATGGCACAATGCCAAAGGAGCACCACATAGCTGCACCGCCACGGCTCCTTTTCGCGCCCACAAAAGGCCAGATAGGGGCCACGGTGTGAGGTTGCTGCGGCTCTGATCTGGCATGCAAAGGGGTGGTCTTTAGAGCCCCTAAGTAATCTGGGGAAGCTGGAAAGAAATAAGGCATTTTTTACTACCATGGTACCTTCTGTATTGGAACAAAGCTGCATATGATTTATACAGTAATATAGTTAGTAATTTCTTATAATAAGTATTATAAATATTCAGTAGCATTGAAAGAGCCCGCATCAGCTACTCTGATGCAAGGTGTCTATGTAGAGAGGAGGAGTATGTGGTTTCTTGATACAGTGGTACCTCGGGATACGAAATACCCAGGTTACGAATTTTTCAGGATACGAAAAAATCCCATAGGGATTTATTGTTTCGGGTTACGAAAGTTTTTTCGGGTTACGAAAAAAACTCCGGCGCTATTTTAAATGGAGCCGCGGCAGAGCCGCGGCTTTTTTTCCCCATTAGCGCCTATGGGTTTTCGGCTTACGAAGGCTTTTCGGGTTACGAAAGCGGCCGCGGAACGAATTATTTTCGTAACCCGAGGCACCACTGTATTGGACTACAACTCCCATAAGCTCTAACCAATCTAGCCACCTGTTACAGAAAATTAGTTTCGGTTGAGTAGCAACTGAACAGCCACATGTTCCACCATCCCAGCTGAAGTCATTAAATCTTTAGCCTTTAGATGTTAGAATGTGGCTTTCAGAATGCTTGCATAGGCATAAATATTGTTAGGGCCAATTTAAGCCACTAATTCAATATAGCTGGCTGCCTGTTTAGAAAATCTTCCCCAACATGTGATGGAAATCCACATGGGAAAAAGCTGCTGGGATGGAGTGACTGGAAGAAGAAACCTCATTCCTTGGCTGCTTACTTGCCTTAGCAATATCAAATACCTTTCCATACATTAGCCAGTACCTTTCTCAAAGTGGAGTTTCAGCTTTAAAAAGAGCCACTGGACATTTTCACAGCCATTGGGAATTGAGAGTTTCCTGTGTGGACTAAGAGACCATTAAAGCTGATAGATTGAAAGATGGATTTTGTTTAATTCAAAGATGTAGCTATGTTAGTCTGGTTCAGTATGCAAAGGGATATTGCAACACTTTTCAGACTTACGTGAGAGAAAGAAGTTGGTAGCATAAGCTTTCATAGACTTAACTCTTTATGCCTTGTAGTGGTCTTCCCCAACCTGATTCCCTCCAGATATCCTATGGCTGTGCTGGCTCAGGATATTTGACATTGTAGTCCAAAATATCTGGAACTTGTTATGTAGAATATAATAGATATACATATTACACACGTACACAGATTGCATACAGGATATAGAAGGTTATCCCAGTAATTTGGTAATTGGAAAAAAAGTTACAAAACTTTGCAAAATGTAGTTTGGCATTTAGCAATAGTTTCTGATTGTCCAAAAGTAGAAAATAAAATATCAACTAATTTTACTTTCTTTGTATATAACAACTTGTATTTTCCCCTTCTTATTGCTCTTAATACACAAGTGATGGAATACATTCACATTTGTTTCTGTTTTATCCAACCTGAAGTTGATGAAGTCCTAGATCAAGCAGATTATCTGTATGGAAGTGGGGAAACTGAAAAGCTTTATCACTTGCTGGATCAACACAAAAACAGGTAGTAAGTTACTTTAGCAGGCTTGCTTTGGACACTTGTCATGGGGTGAGGACACAGAAACAGGAACTTGCCAGTTCATGTTGGGGGTTCTCCTGGGCTCCTAACTCACACTGGAATAGCTATATTGAATGGTCCATTAGGCCTGTGATGCCCAGCATTTAAAAACATCGCAAAGTGAAAACAAAGCAGATGTCCTAGTCTTTTTGGCCAGGCTTACAGTGAATCTACACTACACCACTATAGCAATTTAATCCCACTTTAACTTTCTGGCTTTATCTTGCAATTTATAATTTAGGGAGATATTTATGGTTTTCTGCAAGATATCTCTGGCACTGTAGTTTAGGATAGGAGAATTACAATTCACAGAATCTCATAATATGGAACCATGACATATAAAGTGGTATCAAACTGTGATAGTCTTGCTGATTATTAAAAACTTTATGTTAGCTTTGCAACAGCCGTGTGTTATAAGTATGGTGAAGCTATTTAGAAATTAAGTATGTAATTTAGAAAATAATAAATTGCTCCCCCCCCCCCAAAAAAAAAAAACCCTGCTAAATCACAACAAGAATCCTTCTGGTCAGATTTCT
>NC_056525.1:214612168-214624116 GCF_019175285.1 Sceloporus undulatus | reverse complement strand
TTCTTTCTTTCTTTCTTTCTTTCTTTCTTTCTTTCTTTCTTTCTTTCTTTCCTGTTGCTTCTAGTATGACCACAACATACATTATTCTGAAGCATACTTATTTATTTTCTTTTTTTATTGTTATGTGCCTTCATTTCTGACTTATGGTCATCCTATCCTGGGATTTTCTTGGCAAGGTTTCCTCAAAGGGGGTTTGCCATGATCTTCCCTTGAGGCTGAAAGAGTGTGACTCACCCAAGGTTACCCAATGAGTTTCCTTAGTCAAGCAGGAAATCGAACCCAGGTCTCTAGAGCCATAGTCCAAAACTCAAACCACTATGCTATACTCACTCTCTTTTTGTTTTGCTTACCGTTTCTTAATTTTTTATTTTATTTTCCTACCCTCATTGTTTTTTCTCTCCAGGCAGAATGACATTTTCCCTCTCCTTCTGTTCCTCCCTGTAAATTGTTTTAAAACTTCAAGAACCATATGAAGGGAAGAACAACACTAAGCTGCATAGAGACTCTTGGGGAAAATGAATAGCCCAGGCTTGCCTGCACTTTTGGCTCTGCTAGTCATAGGAGATGAGGCAAGTCTGCCACTTAGTGACTAAGGCCTGTTACAGACTGCCAGAATAAAGCTGCTTCGAGTCTCTTTGGAGGTATGCTATTTAAATGAAGCATGGGTCCTAAGAGTCCGGAGGTCACGCCAAAGCCACACTCCATTCCTAAGCACTGGAGTGCCGCTTTGGTGCAGCTTCCGGATTCTTAGGATGCATGCATCATTTAAACAGCATACCTCCAAAGAGACTCGAAGCAGCTTTATCTTGGCAGTCTGTAACAGGCCTAAAGTTGGTAGAAGTTTTTCATAAGTAGAATTCTTTTTTAAAACAAAGTAACCCCCAAGATGCATGCTGCACAGTTTCCTTGGTGTCCATGTCAATTTTCATGTGTCAAGGCTGGGAGAGGATGGAAGTTACAGCAGAGATGGGCACACATCATATTTTATTGTAATAGATAGTTATTAGTTACTAACAGACTTGTGAATGTGGGTAATCCACTTTAACATTATTAAAGTTCTTTCAGATGTTAGTTTTTTCTCCATATGAAGTGGCAGCAAATTTCTGTAATAAGAACTTAATTATTTATTGTAAAAATGAGATGAGTTTGATGTGTAAGCAGGATCCTAGTGGTTGAAGAGATTCTGTTTTGCCAAATTATGCATCCATCAACAACCAATTTGTTAAATAATGATACTTGTTAATAAAAGGTCAATAAACTAAGCTGACTATTGGAATAGTGTGTAGAATGTCATAGAATAGGAAAGGCAACAAAAGGAACAGGAAAGGCAACAAAAGGCAGTACACATGAAATCTCAGTTTTGAAAGTAGCTGACAGTACATATACTCTACTGTTCTCACCAATTATGATTAGCTTACTGACAAAGGCGCGTTACAGACCGCCTCTTTGGGGCAGCCTGTATCCGGCCCTTTCCCTGCTGTATCGGTACATCAGCTGCCACAATGGCAGCCTCCGAGGCCCCGATCCACCACTTTCCAGGCCGCGGGGAAGCTGCAAAAGGCCGCTTCCCCACGGCCTGGAAAGGGGTGTCCTTCAAGTCCCTAGGACACCCGATGGCAGCGGGGAGGAGGAGAAAGGGGCCACTCGGCCCCTTTTTCCTCTGTGTCGCTGGTGCAGCCATGTAAAGGCTGCGCCCAGCAACGCAAACCCCAGAAGGAGCTCTGTTTCAGAGCTCCTTCTCGTGCCGTGGAAAGGGCGCTCTAGGCGTCCTCACGCAGTGCGACGACAGCACAACTGTGCCGCCTCGTTTGGGGGCGGCGCGGTGGTGACGTTGTCATGGCGGCCCCCGTGTAGAACGGGCACCGCCATTTTGTACGTGCTGAGCACGTACTAGGATTGGGGGCGTCCAGAACCCTAGTACATGCTGAGCACGTACTTTTAGGCGCATCTGTAACGTGCCATAGTCTACAGCACCAGTCAATAACTAGTTGCGAGTTAAGGTTAGGAACAGGCTGTAGTTACTGAAATGATTATACAGACATTGACTGAGGATATTATCAGACAGCGGATGAAATGTCCTATCCTTTTCCCATTCTTGTAGCGTGATCGCGAGAAGATTTTCATATCATGTCGCACTTATCCGGACATTATCTCATTTGGAAAGCGCAATTGACCACGATCGCACAAAAGACTTTTAGATGACGTCGTGCAGATCCCATCATTGAAGTGGCATTGCCTAGCATTTTGCATTAATGGAAGTTTGCGTTAATGCAATGCTGCTTCAATGATGGGACAATAGTGCTGTGATCTGAAAGCCTTTCATGATATTGCAGTCAAAGGCAGTAAAGGACAGGGGAACAATCCCGTCCTTATCCTGTCCCCGTGTGATGATCTCCTGAATCATGGACAACTACAAATACAAATGTTGGTGATAAATTGGATTTGTGCTCAAATAGAAAGAAAATAGAAATCCGTGGCAGTTCTGCTCTCTTTATGACAACTATACTTCAGTATGGACTATGGATGCTGACCTGGTAGTAATTAGTCTATTCTGTTATGTTTGTTTATTAGTGAGAATGCAGAGGTTCTGTGGCGTCTGGCACGGGCATTGCGTGACTTGGCTCAGCTTAGTCACACCCCTGCAGAGAAGAAGAAGCAGCTGACGTATGAAGCCCTTGATTATGCAAAGAAGGCACTTGAGAAAGACCCTTCATGTTTCAGTGTGCACAAGGTGAATATTTAATTCATTTGCATATGAAATGTACAGATTATTTGTTTTAAATAAAAAAATTACTGAAACCTTTTAAAATGCTCTTTGTGGTATAGGAATCTATCCCTGTTCCATGCAATTTCCCCCTCTAATAGCAATTTTTCTGTTAAATAAGTAATGCCCAGGAGTGTATCTACTTTGTCAAATGAGGTATACCTGGAAATTGAACCCATTGGTTCATGTCCTAGTCATTGGAATAGCAGAAAACAACTTTGTTCCATTTGCTACAAGACATTCTTTAATAATGAAGTGTAATAACCTAAACTTGTGTTCAATTGTTGCAAAGAATTGCTCCCCCCCTCCCCATTTAAAAGTGTTGCAATAGTTGTCAGTTGCTTTAGGACTGAAGACTTGTCCACCAAAGGACTAATGGATGCCAGACTGCATGTATCTGTTGTAAGCCCACTTGAGGACCATTCAGTATAAAACATGGGGTAAAGAATGCAATAAGCTTTGGATAGCCAATGGTTTCCTGGCACTCTAGATTTTTTAAATATCCAATTCCTATGTGAATTTCCAATTTCTGAAAAAAATGTTTTTACATTTATGCTAAGACAATTAAAACGAGTTGAACTGCAAAACAGAAATACTGAAACCACTACACCACACTGGCTCAATCTGAATCTAGTAAACTAAAATAATTAAATTCAGTTGAAGATTTAGCATTGCCTGTTTCCAGCACATAGAAGTAGAGAAGAAAATGCCCAGTGTAGAAAAACAATCTCTGTGGAAATTATCCTGTAGTTTGTGAAGTCGAAGGCTTTCATGGCTGGCATCCATAATTTTTTGTGGGTTTTTCGGGCTGTGTGGCACTGTTCTAGAAGAGTTTCTTCCTAACATTTCGCTGGCATCTTCAGAGAATGCTTGCCTGGAAAGGAGTTGGGTGTATATATACTGTGTGAGCTGGGAAGGCAGGAGTGATTTGCATGTGGAATGGCAGGTTTCAGGGTGGGAGGGTCTGCAAAAGAGGATTAGTGTCTGCTTGATAGTGCTCATTGTCTGCTGGGACATATCTCATTTGCATGTGTTGAGTCTTTATCTTGCTATTTTTCAGGACTGGTAGCCAAATCTTATTTACTTTAAGGGTTTCCTCTTTCCTGTTGAAATTGTCCAGGTGTTTGTGGATTTCAATGGCTTCCCTCGGCATCCTGACATGGTAGTGGTTGGCATGGTCCAGAATTTCAGTGTTTTCAAACAGTGTTTTATGCCCAGGATGGTTTGTAACATGTTCTGCTACTGCTGATTTTTCTGGCTGACCCAGTCTGCAGTATCTCTCGTGTTCCTTGATTCTTGTTTGCACACTGCGTTTGGTGGTCCCTATGTAGACTTGTCCGCAGCTACATGGTATGCGGTAAACTCCTGCGGCTGTGAGAGGGTCTCTCTGGTCCTTGGCTGAGTGAAGCATTTGCTGGATTTTCTTCGTCGGTTTGTAAACCATTTGAAGGTTGTGTTTCCTCACCAGTTTCCCTATTCTGTCTGTGACTCCTTTGATGTATGGTAAAAATACCTTCCCTTTGGGTGATTGTTTGTCTTCCCTCCTCTGGGTTTTCCTGGGCCTGACAGCCCTTCTGATGTCTGAGCTGGAATAACCATTAGCCTATAGAGCCCAGTCCAGGTGCTTCAGTTCAACTTTCAAGAAGTGGGGTTCACAGATGCGTTTTGCCCAGTCTACCAGTGTTTTGATTGTGCTTCTTTTTTGTCCTGGGTGATGGTTGGAGCTCTTCTGCAGGTATCTATCTGTATGTGTGGGTTTTCTGTATACTGTGTGACCCAAACGTTGGTTCGGTTTGCGGATGACTAGGACATCCAAGAATGGCAGTGTTCCCTCCTTTTCTTTTTCCATAGTGAATTGTATGTTGGGGTGGATGTTGTTTAGATGGCTGAAGAACACAGCCAGATCTTTTTATCCATTGCTGAAAGTGTCATCTACGTATCGGAAGTTATGGGCTTTTTTGGTGCCGTTTCCAGGGCTTGCTTTTCAAAGTGTTCCATGTAAAAGTTTGCTATCACAAGGCTTAGAGGGCTTCCCGTTGCTACCCCATCTCATTTTTTGTCTCACTGGAAATAGCTTGTGGTGAGGCATTGTTCAAACAGGGTTGTGATGTCTTCTGGAAAAATCTGTCAGATGAGTGTCATGGTGTCCATTATGGGGACTTTGGTGAACAGGGAGACCACATCAAAGTTGATTAATATGTCTCCAGGTTTTAGTTCAAGGTTATTGATTTTTCTTATGAAATTAGCTGAGTCCCTATATGGGTTTGTAATTGTGTGGCCAGAAACTTGGCCAAGTCATATGTAGGGGATCCAATAGCACTCACTATGGGTTGGAGTGGAATGGAATCCTTGTAGATCTTGGGAAATCCATATAGTCTTGGTTTGCACAAACTTTGTCTTGTGGTTGGCTGAATTGAGGAATTTTTTTATCAGATTGTTCATTTTTCTGGTGATTTTGCTGGCTGACCCAGTCTGCAGTGCCTCTCACTTTCCCAGCAGCGCTCAGAGCCCAGCATACACATGCCCCTCCCCACACCGCTGCAGCCACTGGGTGCATGATATGTCATTTGGCTGCTGTGGAGGGGGCGGAGCATGGGCACGCTGGGCCTCAAATGCTGCTGGGAAAAAGAGTTCCCATGTGGCTGGTGTGGATTACAGGCCGCAGTGGCCCTGGCGCCGGGGGGAGAGAAGGAGGGAGGGAAAGGTGGCCCACCACTGGGGACAATGGGACTTGAATATTTGCGAAATTTCAGATTCATGAGGGGGCCCCAGAACGTATCCCCCGCTAATCTAGAAGGACCACTGTAATTGCATATTTCATGTTAAAAATGCCATAGTATTCTTGAGGATGTTGACATTCTTAAATAAACCATTTATCTCTCCTTTTTATTTAGTGGTATGCAATCTGCATCAGTGATGTAGGAGATTATGAAGGAATAAAGACAAAAATTGCCAATGCTTTTGTTATCAAGGACCACTTCCAGGTATTTAAAACTATTTCCCTAACTTGTGCCTTTTTGTTCCACTTGATGTTTTTGATAGCTGTATAAGTTTTGTACCACAAACCCCCAACTGTTTTGTGAAAGAACATTTTCAGACCTCAAGCTGAAATGCAACACTTAAGCTTGGGTGGGGCTTTCTATCTTCACTTACTGTCAACATTTAAGCATGAAACCTGGGAAACATCATTGACTCCTTATTCTTTCTTCCCCACCTTTTATATTCAGATGGCTATTAACAATTGCAATTTCTCTTTTTGTAAATGTTTAAATAGCTTCTTTCTCCACTGTCTGCACTGTTAGGATGTTGGCAGATAGTCTTATTTTTCTGTACAATGAAAAACATCAAATTTCTTACTGTTTAAGAAAGTGATGGTGAACCTTTTAGAGGCCGAGTGCCCAAACTGCAACCCAAAACCAACTTTTTTATTGCAAAGTGCCGTGTCCCTCTGGCTTTCTAGTAACAAACTCTGGCAAACTCTGTGCTGGGGTGATGGCACCCATGCCCACAAAGAGGGCTCTGAGTGCCACCTCTGGCACGTGTGCCATAGGTTTGCCATCACTGGTTTAGGAGAATGGAAATACCCTACATGATACTGTATTCTTCTATAATATGCTAATGTATGCAGTAAATTAAAGTAAAATATTATGAGATTTAATAAGACAAATGAGGTGTTGGCAGGAGTAGGAGCATGGAATGTTGGGGGTGCCTGCTGACTGGTTGAATGTTTCAATGGGACTTGAAAAAGGTTGCTGTATGGGGCAGTTGAGATGGGTGTAAGAGTCAATCAGGATTTAGATACGTTAAATAATAATAAATAATAAAATTAATACTGTATAGGTTCGACTATAAGCCAAGACCAACCTTTGGGGCTCAAAGTGTAGATTTTTATATGACCCATGAATAAGTCGAAGGTCAGCTGGGGAGAGGCTTTGGGGCAATCCATTGCCTTTCCCAGCTTCTTCCTAGCTGGACTATCCCCACAGAGGCAGCTCACCTGGGGAGAGACTTTGGGGGCAATCCATTGCCCTTTCCAGCTTCTTCTCAGCTGGGCTGTGAAGAGCCTCAGGATGTTGTACTGTATTGACCCATGTATAAGTTGACCTAGGTTTTAGGAGTCAATTTTTTGACCTAAATATCTCATCTTACACACAAGTGTGTACGGTAATTAATAAAAAAAATTCTTACCTGCCTTTCCCCAACTCTCAAGATGGGGTAACTAATCGTTAACTGTATGTTGTTCAATAAATTAAGCTTTGTATTATACATTTGCCTCTGAGAATGCTACAATAGTGTTACTGTTGTGCATGAGTTCATACACATTGTATCTGGTGACAGCCATGGTTCAAAGGTGATGGTGTCCAGTGGTGAGATTATATAAATAAAGTCTTGCACAGAAACCACAAGGGAATCTAGAAGGTCCTCACATTTAGTGCCATAACATCAGGGCAGGTGGAGATCCTTATGTTTGGTGGTAGTGGTGGAACAGGCAGACAATCTTCACAGACTGGAAGTCCCAGCAGCTCTAGGGAGCACAGCTGGGAGTTGCCATCCAACATCTAGAGGACCACGTGATTCCAATTTCTCTTTTGGGGGTAGACCTGGGTAATAAATTAGAACTGGTAGAGCATCTTTTTCACATTTTTTATTTTCTTTGTAGAAAGCAATTGAATTGAATCCAAAGGATGCTACATCCCTTCACCTTATGGGCATTTGGTAAGATAGTCAGTCTATACAAATCATACTTGTGGTACCAATATTTTCCTCCATAGACTGGGATACAAAACTGCACAGTGGTTTTGACTTACAGCTTTTCCTTGAGGATATAGTCTGCCTTTCTGTTAACGGTCTATAAGCAATGTTATAAGATGCCTGCTCAATAATATTATCTTGTACTGAATCAGGATTATATTAATTCACTTAATATGAATAGCTTCCATTTTCAAAACATCCCATGTGAAAAAGCCAGACAGACTTAACTATTATTTTCCCAAAACCTGAAACATTAGGTTTGAAGATTAATTTGTGGAAATTACGTGATAGAAATTAGGATATTAATTCATTGTCAAGGACACTGCTATTGTGTTGGCGGGGAATTTTCACTTAGATCAATGTCGCTAGAACAGTAGTACTGTACTTGTTGTTCTTAATGTTCTTTGTAGCCTGTAGTTTAGCCAAGGCTGACTTTAGTGTTTAGAGTTCACTGCTCTGAAGACACTTTATTTTTATTGGCTTTTGTATATTTGTACTTGACTTTCTTAGTCTGTTTCGGACCCTGCCTTATAGTTTTGGGCTAGACATTTTGGTTTTGGTTTTTTTCCAGTTATGTGATTTTGAAGGGACTTTGGAAATCAGTTTGCCTTCAAGTTGGCTGTCAACTTATGTCAACCCCATTAATTTTTCATAGGGTTTTCTTGGGCAAGGAATACTCAGAGGTAGTTTTGCCAATTTCCTCCTAATACCCTAAAGGCACCTGATTCTGTCTGATCTTAGAAGCTAAGCAGAGTCAACCCTGGTTAGTACATAGGTGGGGGACCGCCAGCAAGTGTCAGGTTCTGTAGACAATATTTCAGAGGGAGAAGATCAATATGCTTCCCCTGAAATATAGAAACAAAGGATAAAAATATAAAGTAAATAACTTTTTTTTTCATTTGTTCCAGGTGTTACACTTTTGCTGAAATGCCATGGTATCAGCGCAGAATAGCAGCTGTTTTATTCTCGACACCACCTAGCTCCACCTATGAAGAGGTATGATGTCCCAATAGTTGTATAAAGCTTTCCTAATTAAATATTGGAAGAGAAGGATGTAGAATATCAGTCATCTATAACTGTAAGACTGTAGTACTGAAGAAAAGAACAAACTAATCAAACAGGATATTCTAAAAAATAAACATAAGCATAAGGATAGGTATCTTAAAATGTAAAACTTGTAGTACTGTCATGTATCCCTTTATTCATGCATTTATTCATTTAGGGATTCATGCCATAAGGGTTATAGGTTTAGGTTTAGATTAGAGTTAAGATAGATGGGATTTATAGTGGATTAAAATAATATGTTTTAATATATGCTTTAATAGAAGATACTAGAAAGAGGTAGAGAGATCATGGCTATAGAATGTGCTTGTTTACTAGAACTGAAATGTTTGGGAATCACCCTTCTAGCAGAGGCTTGAGTTTAAAAGACTGGTCTCGGTAAAAGGAGGGGGGATATAGAGAGTTATTGGTATTTTTATATTGCATTATGTTGTTATGGGTTTGTGCTTATCATATTTTCATATGGTATCATATTAGGTTGGGATTGATGGGGTTTTATTATGTCTGTCTGTCTGTCTGTCTGTCTGTCTATCTATATTGTTAAGCCATAATGTTAATTAAAACTGTTGTGTTGCTGAGTTCTGTGGTCCAAGGCCACAGGTGCCGTGGTTGAGATAAGGTGCATGAGAGCTTAATTGTTTTTAGAGGAGCTGCCAGACTCCCGGATGGGAGGACACTGCACGGGAAAGGGCTATCCAATTAATTTGCTTTATTAATGGGGTAGGGTTAATTCACGTAGTTATAAAAATAATATGTTTATACTTTCTTTCATTCCTGACAAAAAAGTCACTTCTATTGCATGTATCTTCTTCTTCAATAAAAGCTGTTCCTTTTTCAAAGTCCTGCCTTTTGTGTTGCAAGAGAGGCTGCAATTAGGAGCCTGATAATTACAAAGTGTAACATATTGACCAAACAGAACTTGAGATTCTGAAAAATGAAACAGTTTAACAAAGAACAATTATTTAATAAATAAATGTATCATTCTAAAACCATACAGCTTGAGTCCCCCTTATCTGGAATTCGGAAAACCAAAATTATCTACATAGATGGCTGAGATACTGACACTTTTTTGCTTTCACTGTACACAGACTTTCTTCCTGAAAGATTCCAGGGCTCAAGCGAACTAGTCCTTCAAAAAGTATGTCTCTTAGGGATGAGCAGAGTGGCGGCTAGCAGTGGACTGTGGCCACTCCAGCTGCAATCAGTTCATGATCAGCTGGGGACTGTCACAACCAGACAACCCACTCTCAAAGCAGGCTGTCGCCACAATCCCAAATGAGCTACTGGGAGGAGTGGTTTTATATGTCTTCTTTTGCCATCAGCTTTGGGCTGGCTTAGGTGGCCTCTGCAGCTTCCAGCCATGTCAGGGGCATGCATTATCTGCATGTCATGACCACAAAGCTGCTGAAGCCACTACTTTTGCCCCATCTGTTTTAGTCCCTAGTGTTCTAATTTAATGTAATGTTCACTAAGAAACCTCTTTGGCATTGAATGGTGTAAATAGCTGATAAAATAATATGGGAGTGGGAGATTGGTTGTTTTGTAGCCAGTGGTATTTATTACCTACAGCTTTGACCTTGCACGGTTGGTTGTTTTCTGTAGTATGTTAGCTCTTTGGTAGAGGAATTTGGATTATTTAAATCAAGGGTGGGAATCATATAGTCTTCCAGATTTTGTTGGAGTGCAAGTCCCAGCAACCCTCATCAGCATAGCAAGTGGTAAGAAGTGCTGGAATTGGTAGTCCAAAATCTAGACAAATGCTCAGTTCACACTCTGACTTAAGCGTTATGCTAATAATTTCAGTGTTAATGTTTTGCAGGCTTTACGTTACTTTCAGAAAGCTGAAGATGGTAAGTATTGTAACATTGCAGTAATTGAAATCCATTTGTGCATGGGCTGTGAAAATTGAAAACCAAAGTACTAATACTCTTTCAAAGACAAGTATGCCTGGTGTAAATATCTATAGCTAATATAGGCAATACTGGGACATCCAGCCTATGTGGATTATTCATTTTTCTGGAAGTGAGGATATAAGATGAGGCAGATGCTCTCTCTCAGATTGTCTAATACTGTTCCTACAGTACAGGATCTTAGCAGAGCTCAAATAGAAAAGTTAGAATGTATTTTCATAATCATCTTCCAATTACTCATAAGGTAGTTGTTAGGTATTTCACAGCAGTAAAATATAGATTTATTCCACACTAATTGCTTGGGTCAACACAATATCCAAGACCTTCAAAAAGCCTGCTACATACAAAGATCATGGCCTTTATTGTACATCTCTTCAAGGCAGTATAACTTTCCCTCTACCACAGGTATTGGATAAGATTACATACATAGAAGGAGGACAAAAATTCCTACTGTGGGGGGTCACCCTAACTTCAGGGTGGGTCACAAGCAAAGCAGCTGAATCTTGGCTATTTATTCATGTTCTTCAATTTGAAAGCACATATTGAGTCCTGTGGGTTGCACAGTTAATGTCTATAATCCAAGTTAAGATTGAATCTTTTGAAAAATGAGTTTTATTTCTTAGTTAAAAAAGAAAACATTTCCTTTAGTCCTCTAATCAAGAGTAGCCTACATTATATAGTATGCCAAAATCATAAATTCTGTTTCTAAAATTAAGATTGTGTACATTTGAGACTACAGTATAATAAAATAAAACCTCTTCTGTTACCCATTTCATGCAGTTGAGCCAAATTTCTATAGTAAAAATTTGCTGTTCTTGGGAAAAACATACATGAAGTTAAACAACAGAAAGATGGCTCTTTTGTGGTTAATGAAGGCTAAAGAACGGGTATCACACACAGAGGAAGATAAGCAGGTGAGCAATTTGATTGTTTTAATGCTAGTGTAAGTCTAACATTCCACATATGAAAAACATACTAGAGCAAGATCTGATCCTCCTTTCTTAAAGTGATATGAAGAACCTGATCACTTAAAAATATATTCTGGTAGATTCCATGTAGATGGAGATTGCTAGGCTTTCCACCAGGGTTGTATTCCATCTGAAGATTATTATGATATTCTTCAAATATCTCAGGTTGAGAGGAGGCTGCAAGAGTTCTGTAGAAACAACATGGGGTAATCAAAGGAAAGTTGTAGAAGACTGACCCTGTCATAAAAAGGATTAAGGCAAGCTTTGATTCCTGGGGATTGCTGAAGGAAGGTAGGTTCCCCTAAGATGCAAAGGGAGCATTGGCAAAGTTTTGGCTTCGGTGATAAATTAGCCCTCGCTAGGCCAAACTCAAGCTCAGGAGATATTTAGTCATCTCAAAAGATTACAGTTATGCTAACTGGCTCTGAAGGATCTTCCCAGTAAAGGTACTTTTTCCATTTACATGTTTTTTAAGCTATATACAAGTTGGGA
>NC_056525.1:214601671-214612158 GCF_019175285.1 Sceloporus undulatus | reverse complement strand
TCAAATGAGCTGTGTTTTAGGGTACTAACAGTCCACCAATATAATAAAATAATAATAATAATAATAATAATAATAATAATAATAATAATAATAATAAATTTTATTTATGTTTCCCCGCCTCTCCCGGTGGATCAAAACGGGGTTACAGACTAAATAAAAGCACAATCTTAAGCATACTAGGAAAACGCTAGTTTAACTGTTGAGCCAGTTAAAGCATGCAGTTAATCTTCAATTAAAAACCAAGTTAAAAGCTTCTTGGGGGAAAGATCAATCAAAACTGCTATTGATGCCCACCCACCCACCCAGAGTGGGGAATTGAATTGAATGAATAGTCCCAAATAAATACATGTAGATATAGCTTAGTTACAATTCTGAAAAGTTTGTATGTGATACCTCAGTCTGAGGATAACTTAGATAAACATTTTCTCCAGTTTTTGTTGACACTAAGTCCATTAAGAGATTAATGGGCACTTGGTGAAATTTTGATAGTTACACAGAGGTCTGAACCCAGTTCTCCTTGTCCAGCTCAATATGCTATGCCACAGTAGTTCCAGACATCGAAATTTGGAACTGTGCAAGAAAAAAAATACATTTCATTTCACAAAATGTCAAAATATCAGGAAAAATTATCTGAAAGTGGCATATAGGTGGCATCTGACTCCAGCAAAAGTAACCAAAATATACAAAACAAATCAAAACAGGTGCTAGAAATGTGAAAAAGAAATTGGTATCTAGAATCATATATGGTGGAACAGATACTCACTTAACTATTTGTGAAGTGGTAAAACTAAACTACCAGATGAAGCTTGATATCTATTTATTAAATATGACCAATAAACTACCACCACAAATAGGGAAAAGAAACTGGAAAAAATACTTTTACATGGTCTCAACAGACAGATTACTCATCACCCAAAAATGGAAAAGAAAATCCCACTATCAATGAATGGTTAATTAAATTAATAGACACAATGGACAAATTGGCCTGCTGGCTAAGTGGAAAATCGTTTGAAACAACAGAGAAAGAATGGAGTACAATCATAGATTATTGCAAAATAAATAGAGCAAATAAGTAACAAACATATTACAAACATATAGAATAAATACTAATGGCTAGAAACTAACTTTTCATAATACAACTGAAGTTAACATGGTAAACAGAAACGAAGTAGACAAAAAGTAAGTTAAAAAGCCGTGCATACTAGAGACGCAAAAGGAAGAAGAATAAAGAATGTAGACAATATTTATTTTTTATATGTATAATGAACCACTTAAAAAAGTAGCATACGATCTGCATCAAAAATGTAAACAATAGACAGGTTTAATGGTAATTTGTACTGTGCAAAATGTTGCAGCTCTTTTTTCTTCTGTATATAATCACTTTAACTAGGAAAATAGTTAATATGTATATAAAGTTTGTTGTAGATTTCAGTTAATAATGAATGAATGAATCTTGAACATGTAGCAAGATATTTTTCTAGAATCCAGTATTGTTTTGTCATATAATACAATTTATTTTAATAAAAAATAAAGTTGAAAAAATACACTATGTCACAGTAGTTCCATTACATTAAGGCAGGACTTTTAAAAGATAGGACTAAAGCTTACAGATAAATACTTCATTTAAGTTTTTCTCTTTAATTTCAGGTACATAAAGAAGCTGTGGAATTGCTCAATTCTATATGACAAGATTGCTGAAACTATGGATTGCTATGAATCAATGCACTAACTTGTTAATCTTTGATTTGGAAGGTCTAACTAACCAAAAAGAGGTTATATTACCAAACAAGCAAAAATTCTGGATTTTATTGAGATTTTTCATGTGTATGTCTCTAGATTAAGAGGATATGTATAAATTACATCATTATAAAAGCGGGTTCTCTCAAAAAAATTCATCTGCTGTTTGGTTCCTATTTTGCTAAGTTGGAACTCAAGTCTTTCACAGTCTAAAATTTCAGGAATGAAAAAACTGTATGTTGTGTGCCTTCAAGTGATTTCTGACTTACAGTGATCCCATCATGGGGTTTTCTTGGCAAGATTTGTTCAAAAGTGCCTTCCCCCAAGACAGAGAGCATGTGACTTGTCCAAGATCACCCAGTGGATTTCATGGCCAAGTGGAGAATCAAACCCTGGTCTCCAGAGTCGTAGTCCAGTGCTCAAACTGCTATGCCACACTGGCTCCTGAAAATGCTAATCACCCTTTTTAAGGCTGTTACTACTCTGTTTCAGAGCCAGAAGCTTCTCTGGATAATTTTTATGAATTGAATGTATAGGCTGCTTCTAGATCGATCATTTGCAAGGAAGCAAGGGAACTTTTATGGAGTGGGCTGCACCATCCATTACTATAGTAGTCCTTGCTAGAGATAGTAGCTGAGTTTTATGGTTTGTAGAATTGTCAATTACAGCAGTCCTTCTTACACTATCTGATGTGAGGATTTTCAAGTGATCTAGTCCAGCCCCCTGTCATACAGAAATACACACATAATACAATTTACATAGCCAAAGCACTCTTGGGAAAGAGCCATTGAATGTCTGTTTAAAGACCTCCAAAGAAGGAGAGTCCATCACCATCTGAGGCAGTCTTTCCACTATTTAGCATAAGTTACTATCAAGAAGTTCCTCCTAATGTTTAGGTGCAATTTCTTTTCTTATACAGGCATACTGCAGTTCACAATAACAAACAAAAGGCCTCCTTTTTTACAAGATTTTTATGCCCACCTAGCCTATATTTCTTCCTCACCCTCTGTCCAGCTGGAAATATTTTAGCAGCACTGGCAATGAGGGGATAGTGAGAGAGAGCTGGAAAAGCACAGTCTTGAATGCCAGGCTACAGCAGCATGCCTGCAGTAAACAATGCAATAAAGTTTGGACTGGGAAAGAAAAGCATTCTGCTCTAGCCTTTCTTACCGTATCTGTGTGTGCCTGCCTACAACAAGCATGGCAAACATCACCTGCTTCCAGTATTTCTCACTGAGGATTTGTGAACAACAAAACAGAAAAGATGAGAGCAGATAAGCCTGCACCACAAGGTATCATCCGCATATTTTAAAAAAGTTATAGATCTGTAAATTCAGCCACCAAAATGCAATTCGTATGAACTGGAAGAAAAAAAAAACTCATCCCTCAATGCTTTTTTAGAATAAGCTTTTAAAAGGTCTCTAAAAAGTCCAAAATGTTTTTTGTTATGCAAGGTTTTCCTAACTTCTTGTTTCATTTTGCATATGAAATGTACACATGGTTAATTTTAAATAAAAAAAATATATTGAAACCTTTTAAAGTGCTGTGTGGTCTAGGGACCTATCCCTGTTCCATGCAATTTCCCCCTCTGATAGCAGTTTTTCTGTTAAAGAAGTAATGCCCAGGAGTGTATCTACTTTGTCAAATGAGGTATGCCTGGAAATTGAATCCATTGGTTCATCTCCGAGTCACTGGAGTAGCAGAAAACAACTTTGTTCCATCTGCTACAAGACATCCTTTAATAATGAAGTGTAATAACCTAAACTTATGTTCAATTGTTGCAAGGAACTTGCTTCTCACCCCCCACCCCGTTAAAAACATTGCAATTAGGACTGAAGACTTTTTCACCAAAGAATTAATAGATGCTAGACTGCATGTATCTGTTGTAAGCCCACTTGAGGACCATTCAGTATAAAATATGAATGGATAGCCAATGCAATAAGCTTTGGATAGCCAATGGTTTCCTGGCACTCTAGATTTTTTTAATATCCAGTTCCTGTGTGAATTTCCAATTTCTGAAAAAAAATGCTTTTACATTTAAGTTCAGATAATTAAAACAAGTTGAGTTGCAAAACAGAGATACAAACTGTATTTTCACTTTAGTTACATTAAGATCAATGCAACTTGAGCTAGAACTGGTTTGTTCCATGATTTTAACCAGACACGAGAAAAATATCTTGCCATATGGAACTACTGATGTTATTTATCTACAGCAGATTTGTAAAGATATGGATGCTGTTCATAACAATTGGGAAGTTCAGTCTCATCACTGTATCTCCCACTAAAACACCAATGGGTGGCACAGTGGTTAAATGCCTGTACTGCAGCCACTCACTGCAAGGTTGCGAGTTCAATTCCAGCCAAGGGCTCAAGCTCGACTCAGGCTTGCATCCTTCCACAGGTCACTATGAGTACCCAGCTTTTTGGGGGCAATTAGCTTACACATTGTAAACCGCTTAGGGAGTGCTTAAATGCACTGATAAGTGGTACACAAATGTACTTGCTATTGCTAATGGGTAGCACTCAGTCTGAAGCAACAAGAAAGCATGAGTTGACATTGGCGGGATACAAACCGCCATATAGTACGTATAGGATACGTACTAGGGTTAGGAAGGGGCGGTGCTTCCGCACCCCCCTAACCCTAGTACGTATCCTATACGTACAAGATAGCGGCGCCCCTTCTACATGGGCGCCATCTTTACGTACTGGACGCATAGCGTCCAGACGTGTCACGGCGCCTATGACGTCGCGAGTCCGTGCCAGGTGCCTCGCGACGTCATAGAGGCGCCGCAAGAAGAAGCTCCGAAATGGAGCTTCTTTTTTGCTCCGTGCGGGAGCCGCGCGGTTTGGCTGCTGCGGCTCCCGCACGGAGCAAATGGCGGCGGCGAGGGAGCGCCGCAAAGCGCCGGTTTGTACCCCGCCATTATCTGGAATATTAGGTTCAGTTCTGGTACTACACCGGAAGGATGCAGACAAACTTGAATTCTTTCATAGGAGGACAATAAATTACTGACAATACTGAAGATATGTCCTGTGAGAAAAGTTTGAAGGAACTAGGCATGTCTATGCAGCAGAAATCAGGAGTGATATAATCGCACTCATCGGATAACTTAAGGGATGTCACAGAATAAAACAAAGACTTGTTCTAATGCAAGAAGGTCAGAAGGTACAGGACAATAATGGTAGATTGATGGTTGATCTTCAACAGATCATCCAGGAGTTTCTATCTTACAATTGCTTAATCAACAGCAAGAAAAACATTGACTTTTCCATCTAAATTAAACTGTTGAAGCAAAAGAAAGGTGAGGGCAATCAAGAACTGCTCTATATATGAAAGGTTCTGGCCATGGTTCAGTTTCTGCCTAGGCCTGAGCTAATAACTTTTAAATTACAGTAGGGTAGATTTCAGGTGAACTTTAAGAGAAGTTTCTTGGCAGTAAGGATAGATATAGGATGCTCCAGCTCAGAATTCCTTGCACTGACTGAAGGGTTTGCTTAAATGTCCTACAAGACCCTTCCAATTTTGATTCTGTAACACAAAAATGAATCTCCAATCATGCACTGCTGGCCAGGGCAGATGGGCGTTGCAGTTCAACAATAGCTGTCGCACATCCCCCCCACCCACAACTATATTGCATTATAATTAAAATCTGTTCACTTAATTATAATTAGGCCTCACTATTGAAAGATTAAAATCAAGTACAGCTATCTTTAAGCTAGCAAAACTAGATTGGAATGTGGTTATAACAACGAATGGTTGACACTGTGGATGATCATTCTAGGACAGCTGAGCCTCTCAGAGTGGGGGTAGATTTGTGACTTCAACCCTCCTAAAATGATCATGTCAACCCAGTCTAGCTGAAGGAGCAATCCATAGCAAGTGGGATTTACCAAGTTGCACCTTAAAGGTGGGAATGGCTGCTTTCCTCTTCCACTACTGCTTGCAAAACAGACCTTCCAAATGCTAGCTGTCCTGACTTAATTTTTATCTATCTTATAGTTTTATATGGAAGTCAATGGTTCCTTGCAGCCTGCAGCCTTATATTCATCTTCCAACAATGAGTTGCTGCCATTGATTTTGTGAAATGCATATAGACCTGTTGAGGCATTGCCACTTTAGCATAATCATAACACAAATGTATGCAGCATTTTCTCTCTCTAGACAGCATTTGCTTCAGTGCTCTATAACTTGGGTGAAAGGAAAGTGCTTCTATTTTTTTTTTTTTAATGGAGTATTTATACCCCAAAGGCTCTCAGAGCGGCTTACCATTAAAAAAAGAGAGAGTTCCTGGCCCTCAGGCTTACAATCTAAAAAGACATGGCACAAAAGAGGGGAATGGCAGTGGGAAGGGATCAAGTTCTGTATGACGAATGGCTTTTGAGTTTTATAAATACACATTTACCTCATACAACTAGCAAATGCCATGTTTTCCCAAAGATGAACTGAATTTGGGCAGAATGTTGGTAATTCCAGTGACTGATGGCCAGATCTTGGTTCTAAAGACTTAGGAAGAAAGGAAAGATCATTTGTTACAGTTTTTCTTTCTCAAATTTTCGTAAGCTCGTTTGACTGATGACGCCAATTCAAAAATTCTTTGTGCTGAGGTTATAGCAACCAAAAATAACACTTTGAAAGACAGCAGTCTCAAGGAGGACTTCTTAAGAGGTTGGTGGTTTTATATCATTTAACACCAAATTTAGATCCCAAGTTGGGAATCTATGAACCATAGGTGGAACTTGTAAATTTGCACCTGTTAGAAACTTTTAAATAAGTGGGTGAGTAAAAAGAGGCTTTCCTGCTACTGACAGTACTGATGAAAACATAGCTGCTTATCTTTTTAGTGTACTGTATTTAGTCTCATAGATATGCCTTCTTTAAAAAAACGAATATCTCATTTCTACATTGAGTGGTGTGACTGAATTCTGTGGCCACTGCTTCTGAAACACTTTCCAAGTGGCCTCATAAATACATTGACTGCCTCTTTTATCCTACAAACGTTTTAGTCACTGACTCAGAATATCATTGCTGCAACAATCCTGTCCAGTCAGCCTCCGAGCATTGCAGATTTGGATGGCAAACTGGCCCCTGTACTACTACGTCCGATCCTTGAGGTACAGTACATTACATGGCTCCTCCACTTACACATTCTTCCAAAGTCTGAACCATGGTCTGCATGGCCAATGAAGAATAGCACAACCCGAGCTTCTTGCATCCTTATTTTTGTGAGGATTTCTGCATTATTGGCAAAGGAAGAAATGCATATAGCTCTTTTAGCATGTTGCTGTCAGTGCATCATGACTTCTGCTATTACAACTCCATCTATTGATAAAAATCCTTTTAATTTCCAATTCTGTCCAGAGGAAAACAAATCTAATCTCCCAACTTCGAATTTTCTAATATAGCCTGCAAGGTCTCCATGTTGAATGTGTGGTACTGAATAAATGGGAGATATTTTATATCCAGAATGGTTCTGTAACATTCCCTCCCCCGTTGTATTTGGGCACTGTAGGGGGGGGGGGCAGATAAATAAATGCCCTGGAATCTCTGGTTGTGAGGCACACATTCTATGGCTCCCATCAGCAACAAATGCCGAATTTCTTTTTGGACTGCTTCCTTTTCATTACACTTTTTGGAACCAGTGAGGAAGGTATTTTTCTCCTAATCTTTTAAAAAAGTGAATGTTGTAACCACTTGAAATCACCCTGAGAACCCAGTTGTCCATTGTTAACTTCCACACATTACCAGAAGGCTAACTTCCCTCACTGGTATTTCTTTTCTGTCAGTATTTTTTCCATCTCATTAGAGTGATCAGCTCCTCTTCTTGTTGTTTTCAATATCTGAATTTGAACCTTGCGTTGTTCCACTGTGGTCTAAAATTTCTGTATTCTCTTTGTGATTTAAATCCTTCCTCATCGAAAGAAATAATTTTTATTTTTAAAATACTGTCTAGCTTTTTATCCTTTTCTTCCATGAACTTTTTCTAAAACCTTTTCACCAAATAGAAGTTTCCCTTATCAAATTGCCCCTGTATTTTTGGTCAGCCTCCTCAAACAATGACCATCTACCTATTATTAATCTGCCTGAAAATACTGTGGCATCATATCCAGTGTCTAACTTACTTAATGCATTTTGCAGAGTATGTAGAGTTAAACTCTTCTGAATCTAAGACCACATACATCCACAGCATCCAGACCCAAGCAAACATTGATGCAGCTACCAATTGCCTGATGGACAATGCTGCTGCCTTATGAACATCTGAATGAAGCACTATCCTTTTTTCAGCCACATCTTCTAATGCTGTGTCTCCTTCCCTTGGGAGGACAGTATGGGAAATTAAAGCAGACAGCACCATCAAGCAATAGAACAAAGTTGGTTCAGCTAGTCTTTTTCATTTATCTGGATAATTTCTTAATGTATCCAATGAGCTTCATTGAATTTAGAGATGTCCCCTATTTAGACTCAACTAAGCCCTTAAACATTTCTGACACTGGTTTCTGAATTGCTTGAAATAACATCTTCTGAATGACTGGTACTGCTATATTACTTCTTTGTGACTCTATTTTCCTCATTTTAACTCAGATCAGTTTTCAGACCTAAAATCAGCAGACCTTTTAAAAGTACTTTTAAAGTGCTCTACATCTCAGAAAACCTGGTTCTGCAACCCTTTTAATGTTTCTGAGGAATTAGCACTGCTTCTCAGACTACTGAGTCTCCCTCATACTCAGAAGCTGAATCTGATAAATATTTTCTGACTGAAAATATTTTCCTTTCTCATTTACTGTCTTAATGGTATATTCAATTTTTGTGTCCATTTTCTACATTTTTTCTGGATTTAAAGTAACTGACATGTCTCCATTCTGAGTATGAGAAGTAATTGCCTCTGGCCCATTTCCTGTACCCCCACTGAATTTACTGTCTGTGTAAATTAAACAGTGGAGAGGAATTCATTTCTAACCTTTTAAAATCTGAATTTGAATTCAAATTCATATTAGATCATGCTGTACATATGAATTAATTAGATTAAAAATGTGATCTTGCAGCACCTTTGAGCCTAACTGAAAGACAAAAGTTGGTAGCATGAGCTTTCAAAGACTTGAGCCTACTTCCTCAGATGCATTTGGTGGCATGGAAAATCCAGGGGCAGACCTTTATAGCAGTCTGTGAGAATGTCTACAGTAGTGGTCCCCAAACTGTGCCCTTTAGGGAGATTTTGGACTTCAGCTCCCAGAAGCCAAAATCCCTTAAAGAGCAGTCCATTGGAATGCAAAATGGTGTGAAATTTTGGTGTGGAGATGTGGTGAGCTCATTGAAAGCTCATGTTATCAGCTTCTATCTTTCAGTTATTCTCAAAGGTGCTGCAAGATCCCTTTGCATACTGATTTTTCCAGACTGACATGACTATGGCCCAAAACAGAAGGGCGCAAAAAGCTGGCTTCCGTACAGCTTGGGGGTGTAGTGTTTAGAAGCTGCGCTGGGATTACTCCTAGGCTGCCTAAGGTGGCCTAAACCCATTTCTTTTCCATTTGGGACCACACCTCCTTCAGCTGGCGGGAGGGAATAACGCTCTTGATATGGATTGTTTCTTCAGCCAGACAGAGGAAAGTCTTTCTTTACCTTAATTAAATGTTACCTATACTGGAGGAAATAATCTATATGAGTCCATTGAAAGCAGCAAGGCTATATTGAAGTTTAATTTGATTTGATTTGATTTAAGGAAAGGGTGGACAACCAAGGTTTCTCCACATTATACAGGACTGCAAATCCTATCCTCACACACCTAGTTATAGTAATTAGGGCTGATGAGAATTGTATTCCAATACCATCTGGAGGATCACAAGTTCCTATTTTCAGGGAACAGAGACTCTTTACTTTTTCCTCTGCCTGCCTCCACAGATTAAATTTAGGTTGAGATCATTTTCTCCCTTTTCTCTCCCAGCTACTTTTCTGATGGGAGAAGAGTAAGTCAAATAATTAACAGAATCCATTTTGTGATGCACTGTCTATTTTTTATTATTAATTACCCATTTACAAGATTAGCTGTTGCAATGGTTCTCCCAGTTAACTAGTGCAAATTAATAAAATCTGTTGCCCTGAACTTAGTTTGCTGCTTTTATTTAGTATTTAGGCAAACCACATTTTTGTTTCATTAGATGCATCTTTAAAAAAAGATTTCATATAAACTAACATGAATAATTAAGGTAAAACTCCTAAACTTGATTACTTTTCTGCATATCTGTTAGGAAAACAGTTTTTTTGAATATGCATTTGGGAGGTCAATCTAAGAAGTTAAAACCATCTTGATATGAGTAGGGTAACAAGAGACTGGAGGCCTGTTAATCAATTCAGTGCCTTTATCAAAGCATTCACAAATTAATATCCATGAATAATAAAGTGTAACAATATGTAGAAAAATATGATTCTGGCAGAATTCAACTGCTATATTGAAGAAATGAGATAGCAGTCATACTGCATTTACAGGGTTCTTTTGCAGTTTGATATGTTACAGACAAGTTAATTCTAGGAAATCTGTTTCATGTGTGTACAAAACTGTATAAGTTAAATTTAATGGAATTTACAGTGAATGTTGAAAGCATGATACAAATGGTAATTTAAAATGTTATTCTAATAAGGAAGCACAGTTTGCTAGAAGTAGCATTTAATAATTCACATCAATGTTGTAGAATTCATTACACATTTGCAGTTTAACAAGTGTCCCTCAGTACTGCTAAAACAATTTAAATGTCATTCT
>NC_056525.1:214579648-214601661 GCF_019175285.1 Sceloporus undulatus | reverse complement strand
TATATATATATATATATATATATATATATATATATATATATATATATATAGTGCATAAGCCTTGGCCTATATGAAAACAATTTAGAGATGCTTAATTTAGGATCGTCTGATTTTTTTTTCCTGAACATAAGGGATGAGGATATGGACACTTACAGAAAATTAGTTCAGTTGTGTAAAGCTTATGTAACTTTCCATTTGGATTCTCAATATCCATAACATAAAATTAGCAGAGTAATTCACACTATCTTTCATATCCTCCTAAACGTCAAAGTACTTTATCCTATGAAAATGAAGCATATCATCAATGTCTTTTGAAAAGCCTGTAAGATACCAAGCCAGGACACAACATAAGGATATTTTTATTTTTCTTGAAGATTATCTACTCTTCTCTTGGAAATAACCCAAGACAGTATGTAAACAATTTTCAATGCTGCTCAATGAGTTATAATAATCTGTTCAGCTTCTACTGTAAGTCAGAACAGTGGCACCAATGTCTTAACATTAATCACATTCATTTTATTGTACATTACTCTTGTGCAAGTAATATGTTTTACTCGACCTTGGGCTACATAGATGTAGCAAAGAGGGTTATCAGCTATTACAACTGTTTAAGATTAAGATGACAGAATATCACATTCTATCATCTCAAAAAGCCAGCAGCATTTTTCTACATAGTGAGGATGCATTTGGCCAAAGCCTTGAACACCTTTTATAACAGCCATGCAATAGAAATAACCTTGGAGATGTTTCGTAAGTGAAAAGACAGAGCAATCGGCACATTTTTTGAGCAAGGCTGAGAAAAACTCCTGAATCTTTTGAATGGCTGTGATTTTTTATAAGTTTAAAGCTCTATAAAACTAGAGCTCAGTATTTGTGTATTTATATACACTTTTAAAAAATAAAGTCTTTATGCTTTAATTTTATTCTGGCCACTCTCTGAGGGGAAAATAAATAAATTGGGAGGAGAAAAACTGTTTTGCATATCTCTGTGGAAGAACAGAACTTTTTTTTAAAAAGAGTTCAAAAAAAATCACTGTACAGAAGAAACAGCTTATATACAATTAACTGTGCAATTTAGTTGCTCTGGTCGGCTAGAAAACAAACTTGAATTTTACTCTTGTCCAAATCCTTCTGTTTCCTCAATTGCAAAAAGTAGTTTCTCCTTTAGCTGTTCATAGCTTTTATAAGGCGGTAAATCCAAACGATTAAAACTAGAAAAAAAAGAGAGAGAAAGTAAGACTTGTGTCTATTTTTCATTTCATACATTATTATTAGGACCACATAATTAAAGTTGTTTGTGACAAGTAATTATTTACTCTTCAACAAGTAAATTTAATTCAGACATACCAATGTTAAGCTGAAAATATATAGTGTGTGAATTCTGAGAATTCTTGATATTCCAACCAGGAATGGACCACTGAGCTATTTGAACAGTTTTAAGAAAGAAACAAGAGAGAATCTGGAAACATCTGATTGCCAGTACAGCAGCTTGTATTCATCATGCTTACATGATGACAGATCAGTATGAAAACATGGTCTCTATCCCATTAATATACCAAGTGTTACACAAATTAATAATAATAATAATAAAGATGATGATAATAATATCCCGCCTCTCCCGACAGATCAAGGTGGTTACAATAAAAAGTAATAAAAACACATAGCAGAACATAATCAAAATTACACAACACAACCCTCCACCAATATCAACATAAAACAATCAAATTACAAGTTCAAGATTAAAATTACAGTGGTACCTCGGGATACGAAATACCCAGGTTACGAAATTTCCGGGATACGAAAAAATCCCATTGGAAATCATTGTTCCGGGTTACGAATTTATTTCGGGTTACGAAAAAAATTTTTGGTGCTTTTCGGCGCTTTTTCGCACGAAACGCGGCTTTTCCCCATTAGCGCCTATGGCAATTCGGCTTACGAAGGCTTTTCGGGTTACGAAAGCGGCCGCGGAACGAATTAATTTCGTAACCCGAGGGAGCAGTGTAGCTATAAAACGATTAAAAGATGGGGTAGAACAACTAGGGGCAGTCAGGGTTATCTTTTAATGGAAAAGATCTGTCTTGACAGCCTTTTTGAAAGTGTCAAGGGTGGTAATATGACAGATCTCCTCTGGCAGGTCATTCCACAGTTTCCGAGCAGCCAATGAAAAGGTCCTCTGGGAAATTGCAGCCAACCTGGTCTTCTTCGACTGGAGTAAATTATTCCCAGAGGACCTGAGTGTGTGGGATGGATTATAGAGAAGGAGGCGCCCCCACAAGTAAGCTGGAACCAAGCCATGTAGGGCTTTCCACCCCCAATCATGGTAGAGGCATAGGATAGACTTGTGCCATAAAAGTTTGCAACTTTTGTTTTAAGGCACTTCATCCATTGACAACCAAACTAAAATCCTATTGGCAACTGTATTATATATTTAAGTGACCTAAACTAGATGCAGTAGGCATACTTTAATGGGCAGAGTCTAATCCAATAAAAGTGTCATCTCTGGAGCTAGAGGACCTGAATCCTCTTTTCATCTGAAGCCACCAGTATCTCATGAAAAGATACTCCGAAGGATTCTTCAGCAGTAAGAGGATAAAGAAGAATCAACAAAGATTATGTCCCTGCCCTCTTCCCATAGCAGGAAGCCTTCTTAAATAGACTTTGTTCACAATCTATTTGGGCCCGACCCTCCTTTGAAGAACTTTAATTCTATATTTTTAGTCTGTCTCAAATAACGTTAAAAGGGGTTGCTGCAATTTTCATTGTAATGTACTAAAGAACACATCTATGCAGCTCAGAGAAGAACTATCATTGTCAAGAGATTTGATCAGATATTTTGCTAAGCATGACATAAAAAAAAGAACAGCAGTTTTGGTATTCTTCATCTGAAACCACATCAGCATGACAGACTGAATGTATTTTCTCCCCCATGTATTCATGTATTTTTTTTAATCTCAAATGCATGGATTTTAACAGACAGGGTATAATAGAATATGAAAGAAACCAAAGAAGCCTCATTTGTTTCTCTATGTAATATACAGTCATCCCTCCATATTTGCGTCTTTGATATTTGCAGATTTGATTATTCACAGATTTCATTAATATGTGCCCTGGTGGCGTAGTGGTTAAATGCCTGTACTGCAGCCATTCACTCAAACCACAAGGTTGCGAGTTCAAGACCAGCGAAAGGGCCCAAGCTCGACTCAGGCTTGCATCCTTCCGAGGTCGCTAAAATGAGTACCCAGACTGTTGGGGGCAAATTAGCTTACAGTGGTACCTCGGGATACGAAATACCCAGGTTACGAAATTTCCGGGATACGAAAAAATCCCATTGGAAATCATTGTTCCGGGTTACGAATTTATTTCGGGTTACGAAAAAATTTTTTGGTGCTTTTCGGCGCTTTTTCGCACGAAACACGGCTTTTCCCCATTAGCGCCTATGGCAATTCGGCTTACGAAGGCTTTTCGGGTTACGAAAGCGGCCGCGGAACGAATTAATTTCGTAACCCGAGGGAGCAGTGTACTTGCTAATTAGCGTACTTGCTGTTCACCGCTATGATCTTTGGAATAGCGGTATATAAATAAAACAAATTATTATTATTATTAATATGTTCTCTCTAGGACTGTCTAGGTCCTCCAGTGCAACTCTGTGGTCAACTTTAACTACAAGTTGCACTGAAAGACCATTTGTAGCTACTCCAGTGCCATTCTATGGTCAGGGCATGTTGGACATTGACCACAGAGTTGCACTGGAGGACCTAGAGATTCCTAGAGAGGTGTCCTCTCAGGTAAAAACAGTGTTTTTGTTATTTGCGTTTTTTCCATATTCACAGGGGTCTTGTTCCCCTAACCCTAGCGAATATGGAGGGACAACTGTATTATTGTTGGCCCTGGACTTTGTTGGGCTTTATAGCAGACTTTCATAGATCCCTATGTTTAAGTCTCATTGATTTCAATGGGCCAAACGTACACATCCAGACATGTATATGTGTGTGTATATACATACCCGCTGTTAAAACCTACCATGTGTGACTTCTTGGTAGCCAGGTTTCCTTGCCAACTTTTTCAATGCAGAATTTCTGAGGACCATTGCTCCCTAAATAAAGATCCAAGGGTTGTGTTAATTGTGCTGCTCTTAGTTACATTTTATTCCAACAAGAGATTAAAAAAGTATAAAGTGTTGTAAGATCAAAATATTTTCACAAAATAAATTTTGAGGGCATCTTACCCATGAGCTCAGCAAATCCTCCCAGTGGTAATCGGCAAGTACCAGTGACAAACTGCATCAATCGCATACGGACTTCATTGTCAGCTTCTTTTATAAACTAAGAACAAAAAGAGAGAATAGTGGAGATCTTAGGTTAAAACTGGTCTTGCCTCTGTCTACCTCTAAGAGCAAAATTCCCAAAAGACTTCAGGAAACTATCTGGATCCATCAGCCTCTTGAGGTGAACCATCTTAATTGCCCCCTCTCAGCAGCAATTCCAATTCCTAGTGAGTCTGAACCTGACCATGTAATGATCTGTCCATGACAACAGAACAATATAAAGATACTCCAGTCTCAGATCACCATCATCCCATCCAGCACAAGAAATAAGGTCTAGAGTGTTGTGAGCAGCATGAATGGGTCCAGATAAAATTGGAACAGATCCATAATTGGTATGGTAGACACGAAGAGCCAGTGCTGACAGGGCAGGCTCAGCATGGATGAAGTCCCTCAGCATCACAAGCTGCAGACAGTTCAACAGCATCACCAGACCACTCTGGCTAGCTTTAGAAAGGAGCATATTATTTTGTACATTTAATAAAAGGATTTGTCTCCAAAATTCCCTAGATCTTTTAAGAGGCTGAACTGAAGAAACAAGTACCAAATAATATTATTTTTTATATATTTTCTCAAAGACACCATAATCTGTATCACACAGAATTATTTCAAAGGTACTGGTGAAACATAACACAAAGCCCAGCGAAATATTCCAAACACAATTTCACCACAAAAGTGAAAAGACAATTAATGCAGAAAGCAATCTTCCTCTCCCTTCATGCAAGGCAAAGATCAGCAACTTGGTGATCAGAGGCTTACTTAGTTCTGCCAGGAGATCTTGGATGGCTGCATCTTCCTGCCAAACCCATCCTCAAAATAATTTTAAAAAGGTTTTGCATCAAAATGTTCCCAAATACCCTCTAGTGGTGCGGAGGCATTTCCATGTTTTGGGGTCCAGGCCATTTTAGGTGCAAAAGATGCTTTTGGGGGGGGGGGGGAAGAAAGTGATATGGAAATAACCTACTGTTTATTTCCTCTTTTTAAATTAAGGCCTCTTCTGACATGGGCAAAAATGTGAAGAAAGTGTTTGGGGGCTTTTTGGTGCAATTTTTTGAGCGATGAAGGGGCCTAGGAGCCACAAAAATGGCTCTGTGTAGGTTACTTTGCCCATCTCTAATAAAAGACAGGATGCTAAACTGAGAAAAGAACGTACCCAACTCTTTGAGGAGGTAGGAAAGTTCTACAGCTAGCCTAAATATACATATTCCCATTGTGGGTCTGCACAGGTGCCCTAAAGGAGTACCTTCCCTTCTATCTAAAATAAAAATTTCATAGCTGCAAAGTTTTTCAACTAATAAAAATATCATACCTGCCAGAACCATATTATTTGTTTGCTGTTTCTTGTATAATGACGATAAACAGTATTCCTTTGCCAGTCTGCCAAATCAACCTCTTGCATGCCACAGAGCATAACCTAGAAAAAGAGCAAGTGATTTAGGAACATTAAAGCTTGGAATGCTATATGTCAACTAAACAATTTTCAGTGAAATGCTGTACAGCACTTTTTAAAATCATCAGACTACTTGTTTATAAGTACTTTAACAGAATTTGGGCAGGATTATTTGCTTGTATTATTTTTCCTTCTAATATGTTAGTGTCAAAGTTTTTTGCTCTCTTTCTGCCCAATTAAATAACTGCTCCTCAAATGTCTCACCTCCAACTCCTTTTCATCAAAATATTGCAGCCACTGAAGGGGAACCACTTCATTAAATCCATCAAGGAAAGCTTTGGTTTGTTCTTGTACTCCTCGGGAAAACCGCCACTCTGCCATTAGGCTGAAACAGGCAAAAAGATTAGAGTGCTACAAGTGGAACTTTGTATTTAAAAACACACTATGGACTTCTACCCTTAAAAAGATCCTCAATCATATGTTTCTATCAATTCCAAGATTCAAGTTACAGGGTTTTTGTATCTAGACAAAAGGTAACGTATTTTCCGGCGTATAAGGCGACGGATCCTTGGCCTACCTTGGGGAGTCTCGCGCCGGCTGGAGGGGGCCTCTCTGGAGGCCTGAGAGGATCCGTGGTGGCTGGGCTCTCGCCGCCATTTTTTTTCCAAAAGGCGGCAGCAGAGAAGCAGTTCCAGAGCCAGCCAGGCCGAGGAAAAGAGCTGGCCCTTTACTCCTCGGCGCTGCCGCTGCCAAGGATCCTCCGATCCTCCAGCGGCCCCACAAGTCCTCCGTGGAAGCCGTCGCCGCCACCACCACCCAGGATCCTCCGCCCCTCCAGCGGCTTCCGCGGAGGACTTCTGGGTCCACTGGAGGATTGGAGGATCCCCAACGGTGGCGGTGCCAAGGAGTAAGGGGCCGGCTCTGGAACCGCTTCCCTGCCGCCGCCTTTGGGGAAAAAAATGGCGGCGAGAGCCCAGCCACCGCGGATCCTCTCAGGCCTCCAGAGAGGCCCCCTCCAGCTGGCGCGAGTGCCGGCTGGCTGGGAGAGGATCCAGCAAGGACCCCAGAGACAGGGAGGTGGCTATGCCATTCGCCTGTCTCTGGGGTAAAAATCCGGCACATAAGGCAGACTTAAAGAGTCGCCTTATACGCCGGAAAATATGGTACCTAGAAAAATCCTATGCACCTAATAAGTGTAGCATTATCTTCCCTATGCAAATGTACATTATTGCAATTTTGCTGTGTGAGCTCTGACCATGAAAATATTCTATCAAATTATCTCAAAAGTGTGAAGTCGAAAGCTTAACTGGCCGGCATCCATAGTTTTTTGTGGGTTTTTTGGGGTATGTGGCCATGTTCTAGAAGAGTTTCTTCCCGATGTTTCACCAGCATCTGTGGCTGGCATCTTCAGAGAATGCTTGCCTGGAAAGGAGTTGGGTATTTATATACTGTGTGAACCTGGGAAGGCAGGAGTGATTTGCATGTGTATTGTTCTGTTGCTAATGGCAGGCCTTAGGGTGGGAGGGTATGCAAAAGAGGATTAGTGTCTGCTTGATTAGTGTCCTTGTCTGCTCAAAAGTAGTTCTATACCCTTAAAATTAAATTTTATCACTGGCCTAATATGAAAGATATTGAAGACATTTTTGAAAGCGTAGTTTATAGCTATCATTCATTTCCCCATACTTATAGCTCTCTAAACAGAATGGTCAAGTAGACTAATACTGGCATAAGATTACAATCTCCAATGTAAATGCCCAGACATATATTAAATATATTATAGCTTATGCAGGTGAGCTCCACTGATACATATCCTACTTCCCACCACACCATGTTTCATACTCTCCAAAGGAGTCCCACAGCTATCTAAGGAGGTTTCTTGGTGTGCATAGAGGCTGGAAGCAGGTGGTAGAAACCAAAATTTAGAATTAAGATTGTTTCACACGGTCTTTTTAATTCCTTTATCAACATACCCAATGTACTCTTCTTTGTTCTCCTCAGTTACAAGTATGTTGGAGCCTCCTAATTTCAGCTCATGTGAGGTAACTTTCCCTAGCAGCTCCATGTCAACGCAAAAGTACATTTCTAAGTTGCACTCTTCAATGTTGTTATCCCTAAGAGGAAAAGTTAATCACAGATCAGCTAGACACAACTATTTCAGTAATATGATAGGGAAAAAAGTCAGAATTTGAGAAGATGTACAAACCTTATCCAAATTAGGGAATTATAAAATTCAGTATCAATAGATTCCAAATCCTTTATTGTGAGTTTCTTATTTAGCATGCGCTTGTAGAATGGAAGTGAAAACCCAGTATCTATGAATTTGCCATGAAACAATGCCTGTTGAGAATTTTTAAAAATTAGTTAAAAACAGCTTTAAGTATATTGTTCTAAAGATAATGGCTCTAAAAAGCTTCAAAGCTACAGAAAACAGTAAGTCCCAAGAAGACATAGTGTGGGGTAAGCAACCAGGTGTAGGCAGGGCTAAGAAAATGCACACATGTCAAAAAGGATGCAGTGGCAAGAGATAAAGAAATAATTATTATAAAAAAATAGGACCACCCCTCTACTCTCTTGGCATTCCTTTGACGGGAAGTGTTAAAGAGCTGCCACCACCACTATTTTCCCACCCAAGCACTCAAAAAGGCCAGAAGTGGCACATGGCTGAGATAATAGAGGTGCTTCTTATAGGTTCTCCTGGCACAGACTAAGCTTTCGGCTTTTGCTGCTCTACTCAGGGAAAGAAGTTAGTTGTTGTTGTTTTTTCCTCTAAGAGTTAAGGTACAGTACTTACCTTAACAGATGGGTAACTCAGCCCAGGGTTTTTTGGTTTTCAAAAAAAACCTAAAATTTCTAGACTTATACATGAGTATATACAGTAAGGTTTTTGACTTAAGAGATTGCTCAAAAATTTTAGATTACTAGGGGTGGTGGGGGACCATATGAGGTTCCAAAAGTCACATTGGATCCCCTAAACAGTGCATGTGGTCTGCAGTTGATATTCCTATCTCGGGGGGGGGGGGGGGGACTAGAGAGAGACTGTGTGCTTAAACAGTCTAGTTACTGCTTCCAATAACAGTCAGACTTGCATTATTTGGTGTAATGAAGTAGATAAAAGACCTGAACCAGAATGAATTGTTTCTGCCAAACTTAAACTATAAAGCCCTAAATGGCTTGGGCCCAGGGTACTTGGAGGACCGCCTCTCTCCATATAATCCGCCCTGCACTCTCAGGTCAGGCGGGAAACAACTTTTGAGAGTCCCTGATATGAGATATGTGGTGTCTGCACATAGGGCTTTTTCTGCTTCGGCCCCGCAGACCTGGAACTCTCTGCCTGACGAGCTCCGCTCAGCCCCATCCCTGGAGTCTTTCAGGAAAAATCTAAAGACTCACCTCTTTCGTCAAGCTTTCCCCCATGTTCCCTAATTCCATTCTTCTCCCCTTGTGTTACTGTATTGTACTGGATGTAATTGGTGCTTTGGTTTTTAACTGTTTTTAACTGTGATTGAATGATGCATATTTTTATTGCTGTACTGTATTGTTTAATGTGGGGGGGGATTTCTTTCTATTGGATTTTGTAGTTTCGGTATGTTTTTATTACTGTTGTAAACCGCTGTGATCATGGGAATAGCGGTACACAACTAAAGATTCATTCATTCATTCATAAACTGCTAGCACTGAAACAAGTACATATGAAGCAACAGTATCAAGGCAGGCATTAGCAATGAGAACTGAGGTGAAAGGCATAGCCTTCAGCAAGTTTAAGGGAAAAACCAAGGGAACTATGACAACTTAAACTAAACACAAATACTGAGCACATGGCTGCACACTACCAAAACAGGCACAGGACTGGAGTGAAGGAGATAAGAACCTGTACCAAAGGATGGTGCACAGTTACAGGCACCACTGCAGAGAATCTTTTCTGCTGGATTCAAAACCGTCACTATAGCTGACAAAGGGAACCTTCTGATATAGTCATCTCTCCAAGTTCCAAGGGATGTGATATTAAGTTCCAAGTACTAAAGGGAACACTGATTCCAATGCAATGAAAAAATGTTGCTATTCAGATTACAACTAACGGAGTCGACTTCTTGGGAAACTGCTTGATAAGGGGATCAGAGCAATCAGGATATGGCCCCTAAGTTATAATTTCCCCAATAGGCATTGTCAAAGCCGAGACAGAAGAGACTGACTTGCTAAATGGGACAAACAATTAGTACGTCAGTAAATAAACATGGTGTTTTGAGAGATGCTGAAGAGCAGAGACCTTACCACCTTTTGCACCCAGCAGTTGTTTCTAAATGAGCACTGTACTCCACAATGACAGTGTCTGTCTGCCTAATAGTGTGTTAATAGTTTTGGAAGGATTCAATAAAATCTTGAAAACCACAAAGTACTTTTAAAAAACCCTGTGCTCATCAGTGGCATGAAGTTTTGCTTCCACAAACAGAATACCTCCAGAAAGGAGACACCTTCAGAACCACAGACAGTATTAAAGAAGCAGGGAAAAAACATCCTAGTGGGCATGAGATAACCTGAGAATCAAACAGAAATACAAGATACAAACACAGAATAAGCTAAAACTAAAACAGGGGGTGCTGTTTTAAATATCTTCTAAGGAATAAATTAGATGTCTAAAATAGCAAAGGTAATCATTTTTTTACTAAAAAAAAAAGACTGGTTGTAGATGGGAAAGGATTACATACTAGTGTAAATTCAACATTTTACCAGCAGAGGGGGTTCAAACTGTCGCAAGCTGCTTCATTCAACAATGCTATTAAATATATTTTTATTTATTTATTTATTTATTTATTTATTTGCGGTATTTATATCCCGCCCTTCAGCCCTTACTGCTTTATGGTTTTCAACACCTTTGCCTGATGAAGAAGCCAGTGGAGCTTTGAAAGCTTGCATCATGTACTTTGGGCATTTTAGCTGATTGAATAAAAGTATTGCTGTTTTGTGTATGTTGCATGTTATCTTAATTTATCTAAAAACCTGTGATTCAAAGATCAGAAAATTAGAGTTTAACTACTGTACAGTAAGCCAATAAAGGAAGGTGAACAAATTCCATTTTTATATACTTATTACAATCATTCTGAGGAATACTTAATTGAAACACTTGTGAATTAAATTCCAGTATGGTGCCTATTTCTTCTTAAGTACTGAACACTCCAGAACTGTGAAGCACCCAAATTGTGTGTGTGTGTGTGTGTGTGTGTGTGTGTGTGTGTGTGTGTGAGAGAGAGAGAGAGAGAGAGAGAGAGAGAGAACTTACCATAGCAATAAATCGTCCAATGAAACAGAAATATGAGAGATGATCTGGATTTATTGTTGATGCTGGATTTATCTGAAGGCAATAATTGCTCTTTCCAGCATATTCAAATAGGCAATACATAGGATTCAGCACTTCGTGGGAAAGCAAGAAGAACCATTCTCTGTAAACAATTATTAATAAAGTAATTTTTATTCACTGCTTGATAAAAACACATATAAACATAATTATACACATCCACACCTAAGAAAATAAACAAACAAAAGGCTAGGAAAAACTGAGAAAAAAGAGAGAAAGCAAGAAAGAAAAGGGGGAAAAAGGGGGGGAGAGAAAAAACAGAAAAGACAAAAAAGGGAAAAACACCTCATTACCTCTTCTAGAACAGCCTCATGGCCTGAAAAACCCACAAAAACCTATTCTTTTTCTTTCCTTATTTCTGCATTTAAAACTTCTAATACCAAAATAAATAACAAGTGTGAAAATAAACATCTTTGCCCAGTTCCCTTTTCCACTGGAATTGAATCAGATTATTTTCCAATTTTGCCTTTTGAGTAGTATATATCGCTTGCATCCAAATAAAAAAGTTATC
Organism: Sceloporus undulatus; assembly: GCF_019175285.1. Taxonomy (NCBI): domain Eukaryota; kingdom Metazoa; phylum Chordata; class Lepidosauria; order Squamata; family Phrynosomatidae; genus Sceloporus; species Sceloporus undulatus. Next base: position 214,590,089 of record NC_056525.1, on the reverse strand, counting down.
CCTTATACCCATTTCATTCATTGTCTTTAATTTTAAAAAATCCAATTCAAATTATCAAAGGCCTTTTCAGCATCTAAAAAACATTAATGTCCTTTTAATTGTATTATGGTAATTTAGGTACTCCAATATACTTATAATCATCCTAATGTTATCTTTAACCTGTCTTTGGGGTAGTAAGCCATTTTGGTCCCTATGAATATACTCCTTTAAAATCATTTTTAGCCCACTTGCTAGAATGGCTGTGAATATTGTATAGTCTTCATTTAATAATGAAATAGGTCTATCATTCCTAAGTACATTTGGACCACAATTTTCCTTGGGTATAAGTACAATATCCAACTATCTGGCATTTGTTTATGCTGGAGCAGACTATTCATTACCAAGTGGAAGGGGCTCGCTAATTCCATATAAAATGTTTTGTAATATTCTGCAGGTAATCCATCTGGACCTGGAGGTTTTCATTTTTTCAACTGTCTCTATAATTTCTTCCACTGTTACTGCCTTATTCCACTTCTCCTTTTGCATTGCTGTTAATTTCGTAATTCAGCACTTTTCAATATAGTCATTTATTTGCTCTGAAGGTGGATTATATTTCTTATATACCATTCCAAAATAATTATAATTACTCTGTTATTTTCCTATCTCCTATTATCAATTTAGAAATTGTTTTCTTTGTTCTTTCTTTCGTAACCTTTAAGTAACTAACATCCTAGCTTATTAGCCAACTCAGTTTTTCGGTTTTATATAATCCAATTTCCTCTTCACCTCTTCCATCATTATCATCTGTAATTGCTCATGTAAAATATTTATTTGATTTCTAATATTTTTCTTTGTCAGGGATTTCACTAATTCATTACCTTTTTGCCTAATTTCTTTCATAACTATTCCCATTTTTCTCATTTTTTTCTATTCCACATTATAGCCATTTGTGTGAATATCCCTCTAATAACTGCTTTCCCCGCATCCCAAAACACATTAATATCCATATTTCTTTAAATTTAATTCAAAATATTCCTTCAAATTTTTTCTTATACTCTTTCACTCTTTCATTAACAATGATTCATTTAATCTCCATTTATTTATATGTGTCTTATTTTTCATAACCATCATCATGGGATTATAATCAGATAGAGATTTTGGCAAAATTTCCACTTTCCCAGTTCTGCTTACTGAATTATTTGAGATCCAGATCATATCTATTCTAGACAGTGATTTGTGAGAATCTGAGAAAAAAGTAAAGTCTTTTGCATTTTTTTCTTTGAATCGCCATACATCTGTCAGCTGTAATTCTATAATGTCAAAAAAATTCTTAGTTAATTTCCCGATTTTTAAAAAATTGTCCTTGAATATCTATCTAATTGAGGATCCACCACTCCATTTAAGTCCCCCATTAAACACTAATTTTCATAATTTAAGTGCAAATTTTATCTTTAATTTCTTTGTAAAATATATATAAATGCCCACTATTAAGACCTTAACATTGTCTACATTAACTTCTACTATTACAAACCTGTAAATAATTATAGTAGATTTTTAAAAACTGAAGTTACTGTTTCCAAGTATAAACAAAAAAGACTGTAGTATATAGCACTATATAAGGTTTCAGTTTTAGATTCATGTATGTAAAGTAAAAGAAGACTGCTTCAAATGCTTTTATCTCAATTAATCACCTAGCTAATCAGACAATTTTAAACTGAATAGTGCTTGCACATTTCTCATTACTGGGTGACTAGCTGCAGCAAATGTTCTGAACAGATTATGTAGATTTCTTTCTCAGCTGTGCTAATACTTCTCAACTATGAGCACTGATGTATAAAATTTATCTAATACAAAGAATGCTGAAGTTTGGGGTTCCCCAGATTGGATTTACAGTAATATTGAGAACTAAAAGAATCACAAAAAAGGGAATTGAGCTCAGCAGAAGTGTTTCTTCTCATCTACTATATTCCAGTCAACTATTTTGAAAGATGAAGCTGGAAACCTCCCCTCTGCTACCAAAGACAGTAGGGGAGATTGAATTCAGAAGTTTGCAAATAGTACTGCTCTGTTTTATGATGGTGGTTGGATGAACTGAACTTTTAACATGGCTGCTGACAAGGTTGTATATTAAATTTCAAGCATCCCCACATTCCCCGAGAAATTTCACTGACACTCACTCTAAAACTTTAGAAAAGTATATTATTTTAAGAAAATGGCGAGCCACATATCAGCACTATCTCAATAATCTGCATATACACTGGGCCTGCTGCATTTGCATAGGTTGTGATCCACAGATTGCAGCATCTGTGCCTCACCACACTCCATATTATTCAATGTTGGTACATGCACACAAATGTGCTGATGTTGACATGTGCACATCTCTGCCCACTTAATAATATGGGGTGCAAGTGTCCATGTTTTTCCCCATCTCCAGGCAGACCCAGAACTAAACCCCTATGGATGGGAAGGTTCCACTGTGATGCAATCTAATAGCCAAAGTAATCCATCCTTTATCCTACAAGTTCTCTAGATAGGTAAATTAGCAAGGTAGGTTTCCAGTCAGTATATAAATATGCACATTGAACAACTGTTTTCAGTAAGAATCAGATTTTTTTACCTGGCTAAGCCACCATAATCCAATCCTTCCTCTCCTCTGAATATGACATACAATCGTCTCCTCAAATCATAGGGTTTTAAAGCCATAATCTACATAGAAAACAGAGAACACAGATAGAAAGGTGAAACAAGGTAAAACATTGACCACAATGTTAGACCATAATAAGTGCTAAACCCAATGTTAAGGTAATGTGCTCTATTTAAAACAGAACTATACCCAATTTTAACCATTGAAAATGCACGGGGCAGGGACAAATAAGTAAATAACTATTTATGTTTCTCTTTGTGGCTATTTGCAACCACTCTATCCTTTTCCTGGTATCATTTCACTTCTCCATGTGGTAGTAAGCTACTTGTCGATCACACAGTAAATCTGATGATGTAAGACTGCTATCATATTGGTTAAACAGTGTTAGTGCTCAGGCAACAATGTATGCAGTAGGTATGATTTATTTCTGCTATCAAGACAACTAGGCACTGCTTCCACAGGCTTTATACACACATCAGTGCATGGATAGTATGTGTTCCCTGCAGGAAAGGGAATACGTAACCAGGCATCTGCAAATGTATGTCTTCCTTCTCTGAGAGAGTCAACAAACTATTCTTGCAGCAAACTCCTTGGAGGACATAATATTTCTTCCTCCTCTCTCCACACAATCAACATTCAGATATTCCCTGAAAAAATGAATATACCCCCTCACCAAAAAATCCACAAAAAAGGTATTTTCAAGGGTGGGGGAGGATATTAAGATTTAATGAAAAGCCCTCCAGTATTTTGGTCTAACCCCATAAAAACCAGCTACACAAGTTATTACATACTATACTGTAGTAAGTAAAGATTTGTTAGGCTAGATTCTCACTAGGCTTTTTTTTTTTTTTGCTAGATATACTACTTGCTATCAACCTACTAGTACAATATCAGAAATTAAAACTGCAATATGGTGCAAAAGCTTTTAACAATTTCCCACTAAGAAATTTTCCTAGATACATGATCAAATGAGCTGAAACATATTTGCTCATGCAGTATTTTGCTTCAGAATTTAACAATGAATATGTAAATAGTATATTACCTGCTGGAAGGAATCTTCAAACAAAGTTTGTCTGGATACATTGATCTTCACATGGCTTGGCAGAGCATTTGACTAAAACAGACAGTAGATAATCAAACATTTTTTTTTAAAAAAAAAGTCAAGTGCCAAATAAAGTTTACAAGATGATTTGACCAGAATTATGGTACCTGACATAAGTAGCGGAAATGAGCCAATTTCCACCTAAAGCTGCGTTCATAAGCAATCTGCGGTCCTTTATTCCTGCAAAGATATATACCATGTTTTTTATTGAACAAAATGACTAAAATTTCACAGCCCTTTGCAAATTTCATCACACCTTCTCAGCCTGAGAAACAATGGGAGCACTACCACATGCATACTTTGGGTCAGTTTTAAAATCCTGTCATCTAATATTTAAGAAGTCATACCTCATAAGATGTAAGCTATGAAAGAAACTCATCCAACTCCTCATAGCTGGACAGCATAACTATGAATCCAATTATATTGTAGATATTTAGAATACTACACAAAGACAAATTTCAAAATATTCATTAAAATCTCACTTACACTGAGGATTTACCAGTGCGAGGGTCACTGAAAGTAGTTGTTCGGGTATTATGGTCAACAAAATATCGTACACCTTCCCTGGTGTATCTGATTTCCCACCCTTCAGGAAGAGGGTCTTCATTTTGTAAGCTGAAAAGTTAAAATGCAATTTATTTTTGTTAAACATCAGTAATTTTATATTTGGTTTATTCTGGTTTAATGAATATAAACCCACCCTTGAGTCCGTGGATCTTCCCACTGTGTTGTCTTTGTGTTGTGATTTACAAAATAGACTCTGTCATTTGAATCAACTCTCCTTTCTGCAATAAAAATTAATAGCGTAAAATGAAAGTTAATTAACCATAGGTATCTGTTTCATATAGCTATTTTATATTTCTCACCCCATCCAGGTGGTAAAGGGCCAAGTGGATCATTTTCAGCAGTCAGCATTGAAGCCTAGATAAGATAAGAAATAAATATCATGGCTCTGAGGGTGCAGGGAAATTCTAATGCAAACAAAAGAAAAAATCCTGGAAATACTATCTATCTATCTATCTATGAACTTCCCTACCATCCCTTTTATCACCCATTTTTTGTATGCGATTGAACCCTTGGCTCATTTCTTCCCTCGTTAAATAGCTTGGCTGAAAAACTGATGGCTAACTGATAGTGGTAGTCTCTCTACAATCTGTGTGTACAGAAAAGGCAGGCAGATGAACAAGAAATTTTCAAATTCAAAGATATAGTCATGTTAGTCTGTAGAATCAGCATGTAGAGAGATCTTGTAGTACCTTTGAGACTAACTGAAATAAAGAAGTTGGCAGCATGAGCTTTCAGTTATACATCTGAGGAAGTAGAATGAAGTCTACAAAAGCTCATCCTGCCAACTTCTTTATTTCAGTTAGTCTCAAAGGTTTAACAAGATCTCTTTACATACAAGAAATTTTTGAGTGAAAGCAAGTAGCAATCTTCCTGCAAATGAATCAGCCTCTCCCCTGGCATGGTTATTGACAGTTATTAATAGCACTGGCTACTGGGCTAGATCTGCACTGGAGAAATATCCACTTTGACACTGATTAACAGCATGGCTCCATGCTATGGTATTCTGGGACATGTAGTTTGTGGATAATAAGCTTTCTCTGTCAGAGAGCTCAGGAAACAAACTACAATTCCCAGAATTCCATAGCATGGAACCATGACCATTCAAGCGGTTTCAAACCAGATTATTTCTGCAGTGCCAATGCAACCTTCATAAACCATGGTATGTCCTCCCTCACTTCTCCCTTTTTCTCCTTGCATTTCAGCTGCAGCACAGAAATCCAGATTTGTACTAAATCAGAAATGCCTCATACATTAAAAATACACAATCCTTCTTTAATGTTGTTTAAGCAAGTTAATAAGAAATGTTAAATGGATTATCGATCCAAACACTGCAATCAAACTTTTTTTTGACCAAACCATGGTTTGACTTTAGGTTAGTATCAGCCAATATAAGACTGGATAAATGTGTAACAAAAAGAAGAGAAAAAGAATTCACTTTGTAACTTGTAAATTTACCGAATAGAGGTATCGTTGGTTGAACTGTTGCATCGCTCCCTGCAACTGGTTTCGCTGAGATTGCCATTGTTCAAAGTTTCTGACTGATTCCATTGTTGGTCGTTGCCATGTTGTTGTTCTTGTATTATGGTCCACATAATAAACCCTTCCACGATCGTCAACTCTTCTTTCCCACCTAAGAAACAAATGTCAACTTAGGGAGCTATTTTCTTTCCTTCCTTATTGCAAAAAAGCTTTTATAATATGCTACTATGCTATAAACACTTAGCTAGGAGTAAGCCCATCATAACTAATGGGATTTTTTGCGTATAATTTATGGTTTAAAAGCTGGTTAAGACTTTGTGGTGGGGAGAGATTGAGGAGTTTAAAAGCTTTTTAAGGCTGCGCCATTACACTTACATCTGCCGGAGGAAGAGAAGAGAGGGAGGAGCACCGCTGGGCAGAGGTCACTTCAATTCCAAGTGAGTAGACACACAGTTTTGGGCCTGAGCCCCTCCCTTCTGGACCCCTGCTCCAAAAGGATCCAATGAGGTGGTGGGGAGGTGGGTTGCCTCCTTGGATTGGATGTCAGTTAATTAGAGCCTATATTCCTTGCCCCTTCCCCCCAAGCAACTCTTGAGCATGCCCTTTGGATCGCACCCTACTGTTTGAGAAAAATTAGATGGAGAAGAGGAATGACAACTTTCACCTCCAACCTTAAGGGGATGAGAATGCAAAATTAAATTAAAAGGTGCAATTTGTCTAACTGTATTAAATTTAAAATTTCTGCATCTAAAAAATCTTGTTAAATATGCTAAGAATGGAGTGACTTTTTAAAAAGAAATGACATAAAACATTGAATAATTTCTACAAACCTCATAGCAGTAAAAACATTTTCTTATCTATGCACTTACTTAGCAAAAGCAAATTTTCAAGCCAATGGTAATACTGTCAAGTGAATAGAGAATTTATTACCCTGGTGGTAGAGGCTGAGGCCTTTCCCATGTAGTCGTTCTTGTGTTGTGATCAACATAATAGGTTCTACCATGAGGATCCTTTCTCTGTTCCCATCTTTTTTTTAAAAGGGGGGAGGATGAACAAAGAAAAATAACATTAACAAAAAAACCCAAAAACATGTTCTTGCCTGCTGAAATATACAGATTAGTAAATTTTAAGAAGTTTATTTCTATTTGCCATTTTATTATACTTATGTCTGACAGCAAACAAACAAACTTTCCTACACAGAGAATATTTAACAATTGTAATTCTGTTTTGTGGTTTTTTATTTCAGAAATTATGAATTAAAATTTTACCTGGACTAAGTAGTATTAACTGTTAAGTAGAAACACTGATCCAACTAGGCAAGACAAACAAGAGAGACTAAAAACAAAGATATCTTTCATTTATGGCAATAGCCTTCAGCATCGTTTCTACAATGCGGACAACCTACTAGCATCCACATAGCATTGCCCATATTCCAATCATTCTGGAAGACGTAACAGGCAACAGTCGACATGTGGAATAGTGGCAATGTTCTGGTTACTCTTATAAAGTGTTTGCCATATCCCAGAACTCATATACACCATCACCACCGCCCCCCAAAAACAGGAAAGATACTACACACACACACACCAGTGATGTACTGAAGTGATAGAGACAATTCTTCTCATGGTCTTCTTATTTTAGGACTTTAGGAATTCAGTCAATTATTGGTATTGTAAGTAATATTTGTCAGTAAAGTCAATTTTACAAAACACTTATTTTCTATATATGATTATGTAGATGTTCATTACTTTTTTGGTATAATTTTAGTTTATTATATAATTAGTATTCAAAGACATTAGCCATTTTAGTCTGGAATATCAGTGTGCAAAAGGATCTAGCAGCACCTTTGAGGCTAACGTGAAAGACACATGAATATGAGCTTTCGTAGGCTTAAGCCTACTTCCTCAGATGCATATATAACTAGTTATTATTATTATTATTATTATTATTATTATTATTATTATTATTAACCTTTATTTATAAAGCGCTGTAAATTTACACAGCGCTGTACATACAATCTTTTTAATTGGACGGTTACTTTCTGTATTTTCTTTAATTACGTTTTGTTCATTTTTTAATATTTGGTACCTTGGTACTAGCTAAATTGTAGTAAAATATCATAATCATCCTGCCCTTTTCCCAAAACTGGGACTTGGGGCTGCTTACAATATTAAAAAACAGTACAATTAAAGGGATACAAAAAAAGGTGTATTAATATGCATATCTAATGTCCCGATGGTTATTATTTTTATAATGTTGATGAAAACAAAGATCACATACCCTGGGGGCAGAGGTTCTATGCTGTTATTACCAGGCTGTTGCCTTACAGCTTCCCCAGATACATTTGAAGATTCCCTTGGTTTTGCTGCTTCTGTAGTCGTACTGTTTCGTGTACTAGACGATGAAGAATCTGCAGGAGCAACATTTTCAAGTCCTAGAGATACATTGGCAGGAGCTGTAGAAGTGCTGATTTCAGAGTTACTAGTCGTAGCTTCTGTTCCTAAAGGAGGTTCTATAGTAGTAGTTGTTGCTGTAGTGCAATCTACAGACATAGATGCATCTGTAGAATCCATAGGAGTTTCAGAGGTTGAATGATTATCAGCTTCCATCACAGATGACTCACAATTAACTGCATAGAGGGAAAACCAAAACATTTTGTTTTGACAAAGAATTACATGAAGTACAGTTGGCCCTTCCCTTACACGGTGGATCCGTTCCAGACCCCGCCACATAAGGGAAATACAGCATAAACTCAAGCCCCATTAGAAACAATGGGGATTGTTCCCGTGGCATGCACCTGGTGCTCTGCGGGGCATGCACCATGGGCACGCACCCCATTGTTTCTTCTGAGGTGCGGGAGAAGACTTTCCGGCGTGGCTTCCAGCATATGCTGGAAGCCGCGTATGGTGCTCCCGCGTATGACATGGGCGCACTGTAATTTTTTCCAATGTAAACATTACTTTTAAAAAATTACATTCTGTTATGGAAGAGATTCTCCTTCAGATCAGTAACTGGCTGAAGAACAGGCAACAGAGAATGGTTCTAAACAGACAATCATCACAATGGAGTGATGTAAACAGCACGGTCCCCTAAGGAACTTTATCAGCATATAAAATTATGAATGGTGAGGACTAAGGTACAAAACACAAAGCCGAAATAATCCAGTTTGAGACTGTTTTAACTGCCCTGGCTCAATACTAGGGAATTCTAGGGGCTGTAGTTTTGTGAGACATTTAGCCTTCTGTGTCAGAGACCTCTGGGGCCACAAGAGCACTGAGCCAAAGCATTTAAAGTGGTCTCAAACTGGATTATTTCTGCAATGTGTTTGAGACCTAAGTAAACAGGGAGAAGCTTTTATTTCTCTCTAGTAATACTAGAACTCGGGGTCTCCCCAAAAAAAAGACACATAGTGGAAGATTACAATTACTTCTTCACATAAGAACATAAGTAAATTATACAGTTCAACAACATAAATTGCAGTGATAGCCACCAACCCTGAAGGCTATAACGAGGATTGGACAAATTTGTGAAGGACCGATTTTTCACTGAGCATCAGTCATGGGAGCTATATATTACTTCCAATATCAGAGTCAGCCTGTCTCTGAATATCAGTTGCTGAGGAATACAAGTGAGAAAGGAATATTGGTCTTATCTGTGAAATACTTCTTTTAGAGATGGAAGTGGAAACAGTAGTTTTCCCATTAAAGAGTCAAGTACACTGTGATTATTATTTTTAAAAGATACAAAAAGCCACTAAAGGAATAGTAAGGTCTGAGAATATGCAACTGTTTCTCTGCAACGACTGTTTTGACAACATGTCATCCAGCAGAGATATTTCAAGTGGTTAGGGGTCTTTTACAATCTAGCCCAAAAGAGAATTCAGACCCATTCTGATAGCCCACTATGAAGAATTTGCTGGGCAATTTGCAGATTAAAAACACTTGGATAATCTAGATCCATTTCAATCTGGATTTGGGCCCAGTTTTAGAGTGGATGTGGCCTTGGTTCTGATTGACCTCTTGGACAATGGATACCACTGATCATAGTATCCTTTTGGTCAGCTTGCTGGGATGGAATGAAGTGCATATTAAATACTGGTTTTCTTAGAGGGGCACTCTCAGAAGGTGGTACTACAGCGCTTCCATTCTATTCCTTGGCCACTGTCCTGTCCTTCAGAGTTCTGTTTTGTTCCCTACATAGCTTAACATGTACATGAAATCGCTGGGTCAGGTTGTCTGGAGTTCAGAGGTCAGGTATTGCCAATATGTTTGCAACTGTTGTTACTGTGTGCCTTCAAGTCATTTCGGCCTCTGAGGGAGAGAGTAGGCTGGCTCAGTACTATCAGGGGCTAGCCTGAAGAAGGAGGCTCCTCCCTCCCCAACTGTCATCGTTTGGCCTCTGAGGGAGAGAGAAGGCTGGCCCAGTTCCATCAGGGGCTAGCCTGAAGAAGAAGAGCCCTCCCTCCGGTCCATCTGCCTTGGTCCAGGCCTCAGAGGGAGAGAAGAATGCTGGACCTGATTCCCTCCCCCCCTCACCATTCCCTTCTCTTTTTGTGTCGTGTCTTTTAGATTGTAAGCCTGTGGGCAGGGAACTGTCTGTTATCCCCTCTATTGTAAACCGCTCGGATTCCCAGTGATTGGGCGGTATATAAATAAAACCTGTTGTTGTTG